>NC_079171.1:5225093-5267593 GCF_947568905.1 Ostrea edulis | reverse complement strand
TGGTTTTGGAAGAATTTGGGCTGTTTAGGCTAAAATCCATTATGTAAGTTCATCTTTGTGGTGCACAAATTCCATATGGTCATTTCAAATAGTCAACATTGCTTCTATTTTCAATCTGAAATTCTACATGTATTTTGTTTGAGAGATGAAAACAATCCTCGAAACATTATCACCGTTATCTTTAATTTTCCATCATACTTGTGTCAAAGAGTTGAACTTTCTTTACCAGTAATTTTATATTGACTTCGCATTGTGTGATATATAAAGTTTTTATGATTTTATTTTCTGTCTAAGATATTCAATATTTAAAGGAAAAAGATAATGGTAGGAGATGGTAGGATAAATTCTAATTATTCAGAGAAACTTGATAAATACTGTGTTTGAACTTATATACTCGATAACACAATAGAAGAATGCAATTTACTAGTTAAACTTTGATAGGATACTAAATTTAGGATGAGCCAATAAGGTTATGTCTTGTTTTTCATGTTACAGGATTGGACAGAATATGAACACACACATCCAATACTTCAAAGATATTATGTTTGTGGAGGCAGAGATTTTGATTGCATCCACTGTTTAGAATACATCCTTAGGGCCAAAATAAAAATATTGTTTGTTTCCCCTCGCCCGACCGAGTCTGAAAATTCACACCGACCCATAAGTTTTTATTACGCCATTCTGGTGAAGTTTTTTTTTTTAATTTTAAGAAAAATTCAAGGTCGTTTCTGGTGCAGATCAGTATTTTATAACGACAAAAATTTTCTATATCTTCTTTGGTTTCAATCCAAAATTAAAAAATAATGATAATACGAATACAGGAGGTGTTCTGGTCCGAAATCTAGAAATTTCGCTGCCTCCAGCTGGAGGCGGCATTCTCTGGCTGATTTCAAATACTTACAAGCCGAATTTAATTTTAAGCTCATAACTAATCAATAAAACGATTCTTCTTGTACTTACTAATATCGATATTATGGGTTCTTTCATCACATAAACAGTCTCTTGAAAACATTTTATCAAACTGTCAAGCTTTGTTTTGAGTCACGAGACTCGTTTGCTCAAATGCCAGTGAAAATTCGGTTGACTACAATTGTTGGCTTCTGTTTAATATTGAATTTTGGATTGATATTTTCTTTTAATCGATATTAATAAGTACAAGAATCATGATTGTTTTATTGATTAGTTACAAGTGAGTTTAACATTGAATTCGGCTCGCAATTCGGACTAGTGATCTGCAACATCGAGATGGAGAAATGTCTATACGAGGAGCGAGGAAACAAGAGAATTCGGGGCATCCAGTGTGCAATTTGTGTTCTTCAGTAGGGGAAAGTGTTGATATTTCGGACGGATGCGATATTTTTGACAGTCAATCAGAAGCATTCTCAATTTAACTTATTTCTGAACTAATGCTATATTTACAAACTGGAAAACACCTAATTATATGCACATGTGTAACTCAGCTCTGATTGGTTGATGTCAGCATCCATTTTGTTTGATCGGCAAAATCAAGTCCCGTTGAAACGTTTTCTGGTAAACTAGATCTACCGATATCATTTAAAAATATAATGAAAATCACTATCATATATAAATTAAGATAATGTGCAAAAAACAAAAGCATAAAATGTCAGTGAACCATAAATAAAAGACAGCAACCGAGTTTACCAATTTTATAACACCATGTGTCCAAAAGTAACACCATTGTCCATAATTGCAACATTCTCCCTAACTTTATTTAAGTGTTAGTATGTGGTATAAATAGCAGAGAAAATTCTGATGAAACCCAATTTTCGTCGAATCAACCAATATGTATACATGTAGTCCAATGCCTAAGTTTAGTGGTTAGATAATGAGCATTTCCAAAATACATGAAGTACTGTCCGAAATATCGACACCTTTCCTAATTGCAAAACGTGGCAATCAAAGCAGAATTTACGCGAGAACTGACTATACGAGTTTGATGAGGAAACATGGATGATGTGCTTCACGACGTTTGGTATCGGGCATTGTTAATGGTTATGGGAATTTCATAATAAATAAAATTCTGCTAGCTAAAAAAAAAAACTTTTTACCTACCTACCGACCTTCCTCTGAAATTTAGGGTCGGGAGAGGGGAAACAAACATATTTTTAAATGTGGCCTAAGGGAAGCAGACTGCCGCCTTTACCCAATGATATAATAATTAATCATAACTATATCTGTTTTGTACCAAATAGAAAGAGCATTGATTCAGGTCATTTTCAAATCCACTGGCATACATTGTACTATACATGCAACCTTTTCAAACTTTACATTTAAGATTTTATAAAGGAAATATCTTAATGTTTCACATGTTTACCTTTCACTGTGCTATGTAATTCATTATACCTGCCATTATTCCAGTCTTCCTGAACATAATTTGTTTTCTGCAATTTCATTGGCCAAGAGGCTTAATCCTGGGTTATCAGATTGAGCATTTATATTTAGTATCCCATTGATTTTGTCAACCCTATATAAGGAGCTGACTCAGATTTACTCACTCTGCTAGGTTAAAGAACTCTAAGGTTTGTACTTTTCACATGAATTTCGTGTTCTCCTCTTATCTTTTACATAGAGTAGGAAATGAACATAACATTGAGTTAGGGAACTATTTAGATTTTACATTATAATATGTAAATACCTTAGCAGAGTCAATTTACTTGGTTCAGGGTAGTATCAGATATTACTTTTTCAGAGTTTAAGTGTTTAGGATATCTCAATGTTTCTATAGTTAGCCTTGTCCTTTGTTACTTTTAGATGTATGGAAGCCTTTTAGTGTTATAACACTATATTTATGCCCCCATTCAAAGAAGAGGGGCATATTGGTTTGCACCTGTTGGTCGGTCGGTAGACCACATGTTGTCCGCTTAATATCTTAAGAACCATTCACTTGATCGTAATATATTTCATATGTGGGTTGGTTATGAAAAGAAGAGGACCCCAATTGTTTTTCAGGTCGAAATGTCAAGGGTCAATCTACTCTGGACATAGGAAGACACTGCCTGCTCAATATCTTGAGAACCCTTTGCTTGACAGACATCAAACTTGGTTCACTGGTACATCTCAAGGAGTAGATTTGAGGTCACATGGTCAAAAGTCAAGGGGTAAACTGGACATAGTAATATATTGTCTCTTATGTTTTAAGAATTATTTGCTTGATTGACACCAAACCTGGTACAGCATAAGGAGTAGATGACCCCTATTGATTTTTAGGTCACTTGGTCGATCCACTCCTGACATAGGAAGATATTGTTTGCTCAATATTTCGAATTGATGATACTACTATCAATCAAATTATGCATGTGTATAACCCTTTTCAATTTTGCACCATGGGGGCTTATATGTTTTACAAACACCTCATGTTTTATAGTTTGTGAAAGCTTGTTAGGGTCATAACTTTAGATTTTCTTATTATGGTACTTGCCCGTCAGAGACTGGACATATTATGGTATGGTGTTGTCTGTCCGGACCTTGTAAGATGAGATACAGACTGAACCGTAAGCTCCAGAATCTTACAACTTGGTACATTTGATCACCATAAAAGGAAGATGCTTATTGTTTTTTAAGGTCAAGGTTGTAGGTTCACTTAATAGGAAAACCTTGTTTGAGAAAATTACAGATTCTTGAACTGAGTATTTTGAGGAAACATTACATAGAAAGTACATGATTTGTCAAATTTCTCCCAATATTCAACTGAGAACCTTATTCTGCAGAGTATTTGTATGGGTATGGAAAATGTGTATGTGGCTATGATTTTGATTTTTGTTTAATTTTTTTGTTGTTGAAAATTACAGGTTTAACCGAGTCAGTTTTTGAGGAAATATACATGTATTAAATAAATGACGGCTTGACCTTTTAACTCCTCTCACAGTTTTGAAGCTAGGGTCTTTGTAAATAACTTCTTTGGTGTTTTAGAATATTTACAGATTGTTGATCATGGTCAATTTTGGGGAAATATTTTCCGCAGAGCTCTAGTTGTCTATCTACCGGCTTCCTGTCACTTTTAAGTTTAGGAGCTTTTATTCATGGAAAGAAAGTATGTGACAGCCTGATGATGGCTGATACTATTTAAAGCCTTTTTATACGCCTGTCTTAAGACGGGACGTATTATGGTATGGCGTTCATGTCCGTCCGTCTGTTAGCTTTTTCGTGTCTGACCTGTAACTTACATACTACAAGGCCTAGAATCATCAAACTTTGTCTGTAGATACATCTTGGGTAGAAGGTGTGTCGCACATTAAAACCAGGTCACTGACTTTTCATTAAGAAGATATCCGTCTGTCCGTCCGTCTGTTAGCTTTTTCGTGTCTGACCCGTAACTTAAATACTAGAAGGCCTAGAATCATCAAACTTTGTCTGTAGATACATCTTGGGTAGAAGGTGTGTCGCACATTAAAACCAGGTCACTGTGACTTTTCATTAAGAAGATATGGCCATATATGGCAAAAACTTGTCCGGCTCAGAACTTGAAAACTATTAGACCTAGAATCACCAAAATTGGTCAACTAATGCATCTTAGGTAGAAGGTGTGTCGCATCCTACTTTAAGGTCACTGTGACATTTAATTAAGGTGATATAAAAAAAAAATGTTTTAATGGGTACAATCTATACTGTTAACAATATGTGACGGGCATATCATGTGCCGTGACGTTGCACTTTATTCTAGAAATGGCATCAGAAAAACACCCTATGTAACCTTTTCTGCTTGTACTCATTTATTTTTATTGGAAAACTTATTACTTGTTATCAGCTACTCTAAAACAATATTGACTTGTGCTATCATAAATTTGTAAACTTTACAAGTCTTTTCATTTCAAACAAGGTGTTGAACATCATCTGGGATTCACAACCAAACAGGTACAACATGGGAACAATGTGTTCCATGATTTCTGTAGTGTAACAAGTCCAGCTGATCCCAAGTACACTGTACTATTGACAACGATTGTTTTTGATAAGCACAATAGAAGTTCTACTTTGGGAGAAGCTATAATTATTTTAGTCCTAGCATACACTGCTTCCTGTTAGAGTTAGGGTGCTGTATAACTTGGTACCTCTTTGAGATAAAATGCTTTATCATCAAATCATAAAGCATCTTCCCTCTAACAGATACCAGATTATAAAGCACCCTCCCTCTAACAGGTACCAACTTACAAAGCACACTTCCTCCAACATGTACCAGATTATAAAATATCCTCCATTTATAATCTGGTACCTGTTAGAGGGAGGTTGCCTTATAAGATGGTACCTGTTAGAGGGAGAGTGCTTTATTAGTTGGTACCTGTTAGAGGGAGAGTGCTTTATAATCTGGTACCTGTTAGAGGGAGAGTGCTTTATAATCTGGTACCTGTTAGAGGGAGAGTGCTTTATAATCTGGTACCTGTTACAGGGAGGTTGCCTTATAAGTGGGTACCTGTTAGAGGGAGAGTGCTTAATAAGTTGGTACCTGTTAGAGGGAGGTTGCCTTATAAGTTGGTACCTGTTAGAGGGAGAGTGCTTTATAATCTGGTACCTGTTACAGGGAGGTTGCCTTATAAGTGGGTACCTGTTAGAGGGAGAGTGCTTAATAAGTTGGTACCTGTTAGAGGGAGGTTGCCTTATAAGTGGGTACCTGTTAGAGGGAGAGTGCTTTATAATCTGGTACCAGTTAGAGAGAGTGCTTTATAATCTGGTACCTGTTAGAGGGAAGGTGCTTTAAGTTGGTACCCATAGTATGTTACAACATAGACCATAGCATATCTTGCCCATCTGACAAATTAAACGTTATAAACTACTATCATCAGTTAACTGAAAATTAGAAAGTTCAATACATTGATAAAATTGAAGTTCTGTACAGTTTTAGTTTCAATTAAAATAACTAGTACGAATAAATAACACTACTGCTATTATAGACAATGAAGTACAGAAGACATCAGAAATTAATTGAAAAGTGGAGTATATAATATGTATCGGTACTGCATGTCTGAAAGTGCACAAGATTTAAAAACAAAATCGATTGCTTTTAGATAGTCAATATCATAGGCGTAGCTTGGGTTATAATATTACCGAGGCTGGGGGGCTGCGCCCCCCAGAAGCTATCGACATTTTAACAACGTAAAAGGTTTTTTTTTTTTTTTGTTTTTTTACCGAGGCAGCTGCCTCGGTTGCCTCAATGGAAGCTACGCCACTGAATATTGACATTTATGGTCATAAACTGGTGATTATACAATGTTTGTGACTTCCATCTCTTACTTCTGGGAAAGTTGGAAAAACGTCATTATATTTTGCTGCTATTTTCTTGTGTATAAAGATCTACGTGACGCATAGAAAATCGTCTTACTTAATGAGGACTTGTTCTTAAACCTCGGGTTGTCTTTTACAAAAAATATCATTTTACATGTATTCATTTCATTTACGAAATGACACTACGCCGTTCTTAATGACAGTTATGATGTTCTAATAAATATTTCACAATTTCCTACAAATTTGAAATAATCACCATTGCATTTCTGAAATCAAAGTCGCCGCCCTGAATTTTTACCGCCCATATGATATGTAGAGGCTAGACAATCAAGACAACTGCATTTGTCCAAATTCCGTGGTCTTTGTTTGAAGAACAGGGATATCAGTTTTCAAACAACAAATATGTAAAAGTCTTGATATCCTCTATGGAAAATAACATTTCAAGTTGATTTAAAGTGTACACATTGTTAATTGTAATTAAGCGTATTTCATATCAATGTGCTGTCACAACATTCCGTGAAATTATGAATACTACGACGTTCTAATGGTGTATCAAGATTTTAAAATATTCTGCCCGAAATTTGTACATCAATGATTTAGAAATATCAGTCTAATACTTTGGGGAGGGTGTGATGCTAATACATCCATTATAACACACGGTACCTAATATGCATTAAAAAAATTTATATGTTTATGCATAGAATTACCATTTTTCTCAATTCACTGCAACAGTGTATCATTCTTGTTAACAATGTAGATTATTAATATTTGTCAGGGTTTTTTTATACTTGCTTATGTAATATATGTCTCTTGATTTAGACGCGGGTTGTGTCGAAAATCTGAGTTTTAAATAATCAACAGTGTTGTGTTTCTCATTTTTAGAACCGAGTGATTTGAATATGATTGAAAGTATTCATGTTTCCTACGTAATTGATAATAAATATACATGTGTTTGCCAACCACAATGGAGTTCCAACAGGACCTATTTTACCTAATATTGGTCTATCAAGAAATAAGTATAAAAGAATTGACACACGACGATTATTCGTACGAATCATTGTGAATTATAAATTGGCACGAGGGATAACTCGTACCTACATAAGATGAGATAACTCGTGGTCGTCACCCTGTAAGCGGTACCAGATAGCCTCGACCGTCTAAGACGGGCTGTATTATAAGTATGGTGTCGTCTGTCCGGACCGCGTGGGCAGGATACAGACCGAACCGTAAGCTCCAGGATTTTACAACTTGGTACATTTGATCACTATGATGAGAGGAAGAAGCCTTTGGTTTTTCAAGGTCAGATGTCTAAGGTGAAGGTTGAAGTATCCTTTTAGTAGGAGAAACTTGTGGGCCGCATACAAAGCGAACTGTAAGCTCCAGGATATTGCAACTTGGTACATTAATTTTGATCACCACGATGAGAGAAAGATGCCTATTGTTTTTGAAGGTTAGATGTCAAATGTCAAGGCTGCAGTATCACTTAGTAGGAAAACATTGTAGGCAGGATACAAACCGAACCGCAAGCTCCAGAATATTGCAACTTGGTACATTTGATCACTATGATGAGAGAAAGATGCCTATTATTTTTTAATGTCAAAGGTCAAGGTCGCAGTATCACTGCCCCCAGGGTGAAAATGAAAATTTTGATATACAAGACCCAGAGTGCATTAAATGTACGAGGAGTTCTGGGAACCATTTTTAAAAAGATGAAACACTGTTGTTTTTTTGTTTTTGTTTTTAAATTATTGCGCACCTAGGTCTACAGAACACTCTCTCATAACTTTTGTAGAGCGGCAGTGTAATTTTCTGTGTATTTTTTGTCCCATTGTTGCCATTTCGCAACTGTCTGCATGCACGTTTCTCGGATATGTGTTTGAGAAATTATTGGTGAATAATGCGGTTCAAACTGGTATGCAGAAATACATTATTCAGTTTTCCCCGTGACCGAATCTTCGTGACAATTCTTTTGTTATAAAAGCATGTTCTTAATCAAACAGGCAGTGCTGCTGATAACCAAGTACTTCATTCATTCTCAAACGAACGACTCCAAAAGTCGCTTCAATTTTCCGGCTACATATTTGATTATAAATCAGTTTTAGTGTGATTTTGTGGGAAAATAAGTACCTTCCACCCCGAATAAAACACAGGTGTGTGAGGTTTGACAAGTTGACTGTTATTTTATTCTGTATAGGTTCATAATAACACACAGGTGTGAGGTTTGACAAGTTTACTGTTATTTTATTCTGTATAACACAGGTGTGAGGTTTGACAAGGTTATTGTTATTTTATTCTGTATAACACATAGGTGTTAGGTTTGACAAGTTTACTATTATTTTATTCTGTATAGGTTTGACAAGTTTACTGTTATTTTATTCTGTACAGGTTCATGATAACACACAGGTGTGAGGTTTGACAAGTTTACTGTTATTTTATTCTGTATAACACAGGTGTGAGGTTTGACAAGTTTACTGTTATTTTATTCTGTATAGGTTCATGATAACACACAGGTGTGAGGTTTGACAAGTTGACTGTTATTTTATTCTATATAGGTTTGACAAGTTTACTGTTATTTTATTCTGTATAGGTTTGACAAGTTGACTGTTATTTTATTCTGTATAACACACAGGTGTTAGGTTTGACAAGTTTACTGTTATTTTATTCTGTATAGGTTTGACAAGTTTACTGTTATTTTATTCTGTATAGGTTCATGATAACACACAGGTGTGGGGTTTGACAAGTTTACTGTTATTTTATTCTGTATAACACAGGTGTGAGGTTTGACAAGGTTATTGTTATTTTATTCTGTATAACAAACAGGTGTGGGGTTTGACAAGTTTACTGTTATTCTATTCTGTATAACACAGGTGTTAGGTTTGACAAGTTTACTATTATTTTATTCTGTATAGGTTTGACAAGTTTACTGTTATTTTATTCTGTATAACACAGGTGTGAGGTTTGACAAGTTGACTGTTATTTTATTCTGTATAGGTTCATAATAACACACAGGTGTGAGGTTTGACAAGTTGAATGTTATTTTATTCTGTATAACACAGGTGTGAGGTTTGACAAGTTGACTGTTATTTTATTCTGTATAACACAGGTGTGAGGTTTGACAAGTTGACTGTTATTTTATTCTGTATAGGTTTGAGAAGTTGACTGTTATTTTATTCTGTATAGGTTTGAGAAGTTGACTGTTATTTTATTCTGTATAGGTTCATGTCAAATTCCTATCACGCTTGAAAGGACGATGTCTTTTTAAAGACCCAACTTTAAGTTAACACCCCCAAATTGTTAGCCATCTGTCAATCAAACATTTGGAGTGACATCTGCAGAAACTGTGGTCTAGAGCTACCCCAGAGAGGTGTTTTGATAACTACCTACAGGCATTCTTTAGATCTTGAGGAAGCCCTGTATTCTAGAGTTTTGATAGCATTGACCTGTCCACAACTGCTATTTTCTCGTAATTCAAATGTTTTTAAAAAGACCCCTGAACAACGCAATTTCAATATACTTGTGATTTACCCCCTCTATATACTTGTATTATAAATTACACAATCAGAAATCAAATAATAATTTGCCCATTAATTTCTAAAACTTGTAATTAACTTATTGAAATAATATATATTATAAAATTCATGATAGTTCTATATTTATAAAAGAAATTATTCATTGAGCCAATGACTGAGAGTAAAAGAGAAAGAGGGGGTGGTGTAGACTGTGTGTCATCTAGCCATAGGGATACAACCATTATACAAACACTATGACCACAGAAACACTGCAGACAGCCCTGAGACCCTTCCTGTGTACATGTACATAAAAAGTATACACATCACCCTGATCTCTTGACCAGGTAAATAACAATGACCATAGATGAGCTCCACCCACATCCAATGATCCGTGAAGAAGCCGTACGGTATTTTATTTGGTTCTTTAAGATACAATTTTGGCATTTTCCACTTATCGCGACTTTAATGATTTTACATAGTTAGCAAGATTTGAAGGAGATAAAATCATATGACACACATTGGGCAATTCCTAGTTTATTTCGCCAAGTATCATTATATTCGTTGTCACTAAATTCACATTCACAAGTTTTACCTTTCCATTACTTCATCTAAGAACTGTTTCACAAGAAAAGGGTGTGACCATTGATT
Organism: Ostrea edulis; assembly: GCF_947568905.1. Taxonomy (NCBI): domain Eukaryota; kingdom Metazoa; phylum Mollusca; class Bivalvia; order Ostreida; family Ostreidae; genus Ostrea; species Ostrea edulis. The sequence continues at coordinate 5,257,202 of NC_079171.1, read as the reverse complement.
ATAATGACGTTGCGTGCATTGTGATTATAATGACGTTGCGTGCATTGTGATTATAATGACGTTGCGTACATTGTGATTATAATGACGTTGCGTGCATTGCATAAATTAAATACCGATTTTCCCCACGGTTTGCATATATATCACAATAAAATCAGACATGCCATACGTTGATTTACCTTACTAAATAATACCGATCTTCACAATGGCGGGAGTAGGACCCCACCCACCCTTTGGTCAGAAAACTTTGAAGAAGAAAATAAAAATAACGAATTTTGAGGGTGTAACCTTCCTTTAAAAACCAAAATTAATGGTAGACCCCCCCCTAAAAAATTCCTGGATCCTTCCCTGCTCTATTTCATCATACTTCTCTTATCAAACGTTAGATTAACGTTACATTAACAGGCGTTACGTTACATTAACAGACGTTACGTTACATTGACAGACGTTACGTTACATTGACAGGCGTCACGTTACATTAACAGGCGTCACGTTACATTAACAGGCGTCACGTTACATTAACAGGCGTCACGTTACATTGACAGACGTCACGTTACATTGACAGGCGTTACGCTACATTAACAGACGTTACGTTACATTAACAGACGTCACGTTACAATAACAGGCGTCACGTTACATTAACAGGCGTCACGTTACATTAACAGGCATCACGTTACATTAACAGGCATCACGTTACATTAACAGGCGTTACGTTACATTAACAGGCGTTACGTTACATTAACAGACGTCACGTTACAATAACAGGCGTCACGTTACATTAACAGGCGTCACGTTACATTAACAGGCGTCACGTTGCATTAACAGGCGTCACGTTACATTAACAGACGTTACGTTACATTAACAGACGTTACGTTACATTGACAGGCGTCATGTTACATTAACAGGCGTCACGTTGCATTAACAGGCGTCACGTTACATTAACAGACGTCACGTTACAATAACAGGCGTCACGTTACATTGACAGGCGTCACGTTACATTAACAGGCGTCACGTTATATTAACGGTATATTAACAGGCGTTACGTTACATTAACAGGCGTCACATTACATTAACAGGCGTTACGTTACATTGACAGGTGTTACGTTACATTGACAGGTGTTTTGTTACATAGACAGGTGTTACGTTACATTGACAGGCGTTACATTACATTGACAGGCGTCACGTTACATTGACAGGCGTCACGTTACATTGACAGGCGTTACGTTACATTAACAGGCGTCACATTACCTTAACAGACGTCACGTTACATTGACAGACGTTACGTTACATTGACAGGCGTTACGTTACATTAACAGGCGTCACGTTACATTAACAGACGTTACGTTACATTAACAGACGTTACGTTACATTGACAGGCTAAGATCAGGACAGACACGCCTCTAGAATACAGAATAAAATCAGGACAGACACGCCTCTATCAGGACAGACACACCTCTAGAATACAGAATAAAATCAGAACACGCCTCTAGAATACAGAATAAAATCAGGACAGACACGTCTCTAGAATACAGAATAAAATCAGGACACGCCTCTAGAATACAGCATAACATCAGAGCACGCCTCTAGAATACAGAATAAAATCAGAACACGCCTGTAGAATACAGAATAAAATTAGGACAGACACGCCTCTAGAATACAGAATAAAATCAAGACAGACACGCCTCTATCAGAACAGACACGCCTCTAGAATACAGAATAAAATCAGAACACGCCTCTAGAATACAGAATAAAATCAGAACACGCTTCTAGAATACAGAATAAAACTCAGGACAGACACGTCTCTAGAATACAGAATAAAATCAGGACAGACACATCTCTAGAATACAGAATAAAATCAGAACACACCTCTAGAATACAGAATAAAATCAGGACACGCCTCTAGAATACAGAATAAAATCAGGACACGCCTCTAGAATACAGAATAAAATCAGGACACGCCTCTAGAATACAGAATAAAATCAGGACAGACACACCTCTAGAATACAGAATAAAATCAGGACAGACACGCCTCTAGAATACAGAATAAAATCAGGACAGACACGCCTCTAGAATACAGAATAAAATCAGGACACGCCTTTAGAATACATAATAAAATCAGAACACGCCTCTAGAATACAGAATAAAATCAGGACAGACACGTCTCTAGAATACAGAATAACATCAGGACACGCCTCTAGAATACATAATAAAATCAGAACACGCCTCTAGAATACAGAATAAAATCAGGACAGACACGCCTCTAGAATACAGAATAAGATCAGGACAGACACGCCTCTATCAGGACAGACACGCCTCTAGAATACAGAATAAAATCAGAACACGCCTCTAGAATACAGAATAAAATCAGGACAGACACACCTCTAGAATACAGAATAAAATCAGAACACGCCTCTAGAATACAGAATAAAATCAGGACAGACACGCCTCTAGAATACAGAATAAAATCAAGACAGACACGCCTCTATCAGGACAGACACACCTCTAGAATACAGAATAAAGTCAGTACACACCTCTAGAATACAGAATAAAATCAGAACACGCCTCTAGAATACAGAATAAAATCAGGACACGCCTCTAGAATACAGAATAAAATCAGGACACGCCTCTAGAATACAGAATAAAATCAGGACAGACACGCCTCTAGAATACAGAATAAAATCAAGACAGACACGCCTCTATCAGGACAGACACACCTCTAGAATACAGAATAAAATTAGAACACACCTCTAGAATGCAGAATAAAATCAGGACACGCCTCTAGAATACAGAATAAAATTAGAACACACCTCTAGAATACAGAATAAAATCAGGACAGACACAATATTTCCACAAGTAGATTTCTGATAGTGAAAATTCATATATTCTCCCAGTTGTAATATTAAATTATGATGAAGCTTGAACGTGCATCAGTTTGAACAAAATGTCATGGAAATAACTCACCATACTTCTTGTGAAAAAAGTAAATATAAGAGATAGTCAAATTTGTTCCGTAATCTTATATATGGCTGGATAGGAGGGGGTCTGAACTCGGATTCCCGGGAAATATTTATAAAATACTGAATTTCGAGGAAAAGAATTAATAATCTAGCATCCCTAAAAAAGGCAAATCCCGAATCCTAATACGGTTAACCCCGAATTCCCGCTGGAAAAAAATTAGCCAATCCCAGAGTCCCGAGAAAAGGTCCTCCAGTCCCTCTACTTATAAAAAAGATAAGGAAAAATTAAAAATGACAATTTTGAAAATAAGAGATGTGTACAAATCAGTTTAATAGCATTGAGTCAGCAGACCGTTACTCCATAGATCGATGGATGTTTCACATTTTTTGTGGAAAATGAAATATTATTCAACCTGTCTAATTCAGGAATGACTGCATGACTAGTAATTTAATTCAATTCTTTATTGTCCTTGAGTTATACAACTCATTGGAATACATCTAGTATATGTACATGTATATGCACAATATATCTAATTGTATAAGATAAACAACAGGTGAGTGGACAGGAGAAGATAGGAGGAGATTAAATTACAAATATAAAATAATATACATGTAATCACATTATGAGATGCACATGTTATTAGAAAAATACTATAATTACATTATTGATTTACAATGCTAAACTCGTATTTTCACAGCTTGAACTAGGCATTTTCCCAAGTTATTGAGTTCTTTAGTATTGTCTACACTAAGGAGCTTAATTAATTTAAACTATTTTAGAGACACTTGGTTTTGTGTAATAAAACACTTAATATATTTCTCAAATCTTTGTAAAATGGACATTTCAGTATAAAATGAAACTAATCTTGTATAACATTATAATCACAATTTACAAAGCCTCGCAGTCCTTAAAACATTGTTATGCCTGCCTTTTTCAATATTCAAAGAATGTGAAGACGTTATGAATTTAATGATAATTTTTTTCCCTTTTAAGTTGATTGCTAGTACATGTGTGTTGCTAAATGTCTGGTCTAGAAACACATACCTTCCTTAATTAATCTATAATGAATGTCATGCAGGGCAGTAGTACGGTAAGAGAGGGATGGAGGGGCAGTGCGGCGAGTGAGGATATAGCTGGTACAAATAATCTATTTTCAAATACAACAAAGCCAATCTATTATTGTGAATTTTGAATTAGTATAAAAGTTTAGATTACAATTCAGAGGAAGTAAATTGAGGCTATGACGGCACATTTACCCCGCCGGGTCACGCAGACATGAGCAGGAATATTGGAGATATTAAATATCGCAGCAGTTATTCCTAATGCATGCACGGGCATTGAAGTTAAGGAGGTATAGCACCTCCCCTATACAGCTCCTTATTCAGTGGGTCCCCTGAAGCGTCGAGAGGGAGTTGGGGGGAGACCAACTCAAGATAAATGTTTATTGTTAAACAATGATGAAAGTGAAATAGACCACAGGTAAATGATTAGAAGCCTGAAGCCTGACCACCGGTAAATGATTAGAATCCTGACCACCGGTAAATGATTAGAAGCCTGACCACCGGTAAATGATTAGAAGCCTGAAGCCTGAACACAGGTAAATGATTAGAAGTCTGAACACAGGTAAATGATTAGAAGCCTGAAGCCTGACCACCGGTAAATGATTAGAAGCCTGAAGCTTGACCACAGGTAAATTATTAGAATCCTGAAGCCTATATATGTGGTCTATCCTCGATGAAAAGAAACTCATAGTTTTATTAAGGGAACGTTTATGTAACTTCTTACTAAAAGATTTCAGTTAAGATTTTATTTCTTTCAGAAATATATTTATCAAAAATGCTCTAATTCCTAATTAAGACTCTTCCTAGAGACTTTAATGTAAAACCCAATGAGAAATAAATCGTGCAAGCAGTCGTCAATATTTTGTAAATTCCTACAGAAGATTAAAATATTATCTTTATTTCATTAATTAACCCTCCCAAATTATATCATGATTACAACAAAAAAAAATCACTGATAAAAATGTATCCTTATGCCTCTTATAAAAAGATTTTTTCTCTCTCGCATAAATGCTCTCTGTTGATCCAGTTTGAATGGGGGTGGGGGTGGGGGAGGGGAGGGGTATCAATACAGTTTATTTGCAATTAACGATTCCACAGAGGGGCATGAATAAGTAAGATGTGACACATAAGAAATTATAGGAAGAAAATGTAGTTGAATAACTTTTGAATTTACCACATATCAATACAGAGCAAGCAAATCTATTGCTGGAACAATAACAAAGCACCAATATTTTCACATGTGTTGATTATGATCCACAGAAAAATAATGATAACCGGTGGCGAATCCAGTAATTTAATTCTGAAGGGGGGGGGGGGGGGCAGTAACATGTTTGAGGTCTGGAGGCTGCTTTCAACACCCCCAGGGATATAGGGCGAAAGTATCCATCGCCCCTTAAGTTTCCAAGTTCTGACAAAACAAGACATATATTTGAATTATTAAAGAAGGACCATAAATATTTGTTATAGGCCTAATGATATCTAATATCACATTTGAACTGAGAGAGAGAGAGGGGGGGGGGGTGTGTCGCGGCGCTGGATCCACGTCTGATTTTATTCACACTGTCAATATATTTTGCATTGCTTCATTAAAATTTTTGATTCTGTTGTTATATAAGGAACAATCTTAAGAAAATTTTCCACGACGTTCATATCACATTTTTCCACAGATTTATAATTGTAACAGTTCATCGGTAACATTTATTATAACACAGATTTATAATGGTAACAGTTCAGTGGTAACATTTATTATAACACAGATTTATAATGGTAACAGTTCAGTGGTAACATTTATTATAACACAGATTTATAATGGTAACAGTTCAGTGGTAACATTTATTATAACACAGATTTATAATGGTAACAGTTCATTCTACCATTACTTTTGCACACGGCTCAACAGATGCACCCTGTAAAAAGTAGATTAATATTAATCAGATTTGCATTGTGTTCATCAATCCGGAAATAATTTTCCCCACCGGAATAACTCTGCATTCTATAGATCCCTGGCAACTTGATTTACAAATGGCCGACATAGAAGGATTATCGTGAAAGTGACTGACTGGCTTCGTTTTACGCGCTATATTCGATAAATACTCTGAAATGAAGAATATTGAGGCGATGTAGCCTGTAACTACTGCGATGACTGCGTGCTATTTGTGTATTTTTTCATGACGTAACGAGAACACGACTACGGGCACCTGTTGGAAGAAATATATTGCTGAAACCTGAAGATGTCAACGACGGCTACAACACCCACGGTCACTACTTCCGGGAAGTTAGACACCACCAAGACTCCGGACATCATGAAGTCATCTCGAAGCAAGACCCCAGAGAAGGAAAAGTAAGACCCTCTCACTAAAACGCGATTATCCCTCTTTAACGAGAAAGTAAACATTATCATAAACAGGTGTTTTGGTGTCTTCAATGAAAATAATGGCAAATTCCGTGCAATGCTGAATAAGTGCGACATACATTTTACATGATGCAATTTGTCTCTATAAAATTTACAACACAGTTAAGAAATTTAATATCTCTGTATAAAAGAGAAGAAGGCTGAAATCCAATGCACACCATGAGTGTTTTTGTTTTGACTAATATATTTGCAGAAGTATCAGACATTTTGGCACTTTTTCTTCTTTTCACATGAACATGAAGAGATGTACTCCACGGGGTTTTTTTGTCAGTCGTACGAGATATATTTATTCTCGCTAGAGAGGGATTATCGCGTTTTTGCAAGAAGATCTCGCTGTAGGGGAACTGTTCCCTACCTGTTCATTACAAAGGTCGACCACACAAAGTGAAGTGTGTACACTTGCAGTTAGACAAGTTCGATCGCCGATGGTCTGATAGCTCGGTTGGCAGAGCACATGACTGGGGATACAGGGGGCCGGGGCTCAGTTGGCAGAGCACCTGACTGGGGATACAGGGGGCCGGGACTCAGTTGGCAGAGCACCTGACTGGGGATACAGGGGGCCGGGACTCAGTTGGCAGAGCACCTGACTGGGGATACAGGGGGCCGGGACTCAGTTGGCAGAGCACCTGACTGGGGATACAGGGGGCCGGGACTCAGTTGGCAGAGCACCTGACTGGGGATACAGGGGGCCGGGGCTCAGTTGGCAGAGCACCTGACTGGGGATACAGGGGGCCGGGGCTCAGTTGGCAGAGCACCTGACTGGGGATACAGGGGGCCGGGACTCAGTTGGCAGAGCACCTGACTGGGGATACAGGGGGCCGGGACTCAGTTGGCAGAGCACCTGACTGGGGATACAGGGGGCCGGGACTCAGTTGGCAGAGCACCTGACTGGGGATACAGGGGGCCGGGACTCAGTTGGCAGAGCACCTGACTGGGGATACAGGGGGCTGGGGCTCAGTTAGCAGAGCACCTGACTGGGGATACAGGGGGCCGGGGCTCAGTTGGCAGAGCACCTGACTGGGGATACAGGGGGCCGGGACTCAGTTGGCAGAGCACCTGACTGGGGATACAGGGGGCCGGGTTCGAATCCCAGTCTATTCTGTTGTATTTTCTCACTTCCTTTTACAAGTGCAAGCTATAGGAAACTTAATTAGCTTAAATTAAATGTGATTCACCATGTTTACTGTGTGGAAACCATTTTTTTTTTTAATTTTTGTCACTTTATTATAATGAATATGTGCATTGACTTGAACAATATTTAGAACTTTTACAATTCAGCGTAAGTTTTTACTGACCACAATTTTTTTGTGGGGTCAATAGACGGCTTGCAGAGTTATAAAGCCCTGTGTTTCACTCTCCCTCAGCATCCTCTGCAACTTTAACACCAGCAAAATATTCTTAAAACGGTTGTACCATTTAGATATATTGTCTGGGTATAGAACAGGAGAAAAGTACACCGTTGTTTTATATTGACAATATTACTACTAGGTAAGGTTATATCAATAAAAACAGCGAATTTGACTAATATTACTAATTAGCCAAAGGATATATATTAATACACAGGGGCCTTGTATGCGCTCTGTTCTCTATAAATAATTACACACATATATAAATACACAGGGGGCTTTTATCCACATTGCTCTCTATTACACATATAATACACAGGGCTCTATGCTCCAGCCTGACCCAGCAAAGGGAGACAACTCTGTGCCCCACATTATACTTTCCAGAGGAGTGTAAAGATTTTCACAGGAAAGCATGCAAATGTTGATTGTTGCTGAAATAAGCGGGTGGGAAAGTAGTTCATTTTTAGATGACGATGATAAAACCGTCTTACTAAACGTCTAGACACACAGATTAATTCATGTTTTAATTTGCATTCAATCAGAAGAGACTCCTCTCTGAAGGTGACATTCTTATCAACGCCAGCAGTCGTGTCCGTATCGAAAAAGTTAAAAACTAAACGAGATAAAAGACTACAACAGCTGTAAGTAGATAGAAACAAAAAAAACCAGCAGGGAGACGGGGAATGTGGACGTTATGTGGCACGCGTGACTTAGTTAGATGAATATATATTATACGAGTTATAGTCACTGTTCAAATGTTTAGCACAGGGGCTTATTATTTGTGATTACGACACATGATCATATTTGTGATTATGAGATGTGATTACGACACATGATTATATTTGTGGTGGCACGTGATCATGATAAGGCCAAGTAAAATTAATTAGTAGATTATCATTCCCGCCCGCTTCTCGAAAATCGCCCCGCCCCGATTTTTTTTTTATTTTACAAAATTACGATTTCTGGATATTTTTATGTCTGGTCCGGTATCGTAAACGTACTTTGTTTCACTTTGCCTTTTAGAAACCCAAATACACATGTAATTATGATTTATAAAGCCTTTTCTCAATGAGAGAAGGCATTTTCAAGGTCAAGAATACCATGGCGAAAAATAAAAAATAAAATCCTCCCACCCGCCCCATTTTTTTGTGAAGTTTGAATGATAATCCACTAATTACATGGTGGTGGCACGTGATGATGACAAGGTCACATGCTTATGGTGAAGGTTACCTGAATGCACATGAAGAGAGAAGATGTAGTGTAAATTTTGTACAGGGACAGTTGTTGGATTACTGGCATAGCCGATCCTCCCTCACACTCCTAGTGATGTTTGGTAGAGGACCAGCATTCATATCACGCTAGCCTAAGTCAAATACTGAATCATATCATGCTAGCCTAAGTCAAATACTGAATCATATCACTCTAGCCTAAGTCAAATACTGAATCATATCATGCTACCCTAAGTCAAATACTGAATCATATCACACTAAGCCTAAGTCAAATATTGAATCATATCACACTAGCCTAAGTCAAATACTGAATCATATCACTCTAGCCTAAGTCAAATACTGAATCATATCACGCTAGCCTAAGTCAAATACTGAATCATATCACGCTAAGCCTAAGTCAAATATTGAATCATATCACACTAGCCTAAGTCAAATACCGAATCATATCACGCTAGCTTAAGTCAAATACTGAATCATATCACGCGAGCCTAAGTCAAATACTGAATCATATCACGCTAGCCTAAGTCAAATATTGAATCATATCACACTAGCCTAAGTTAAATACTGAATCATATCACACTAGCCTAAATCAAATACTGAATCATTTCACTCTAGCCTAAATCAAATACTGAATCATATCACTCTAGCCTAAATCAAATACTGAATCATATCACTCTAGCCTAAATCAAATACTGAATCATATCACTCTAGCTTAAATCAAATACTGAATCATATCACGCTAGCTTAAATCAAATACTGAATCATATCATGCTAGCCTAAATCAAATACTGAATCATATCACTCTAGCTTAAATCAAATACTGAATCATATCACTCTAGCTTAAATCAAATACTGAATCATATCACGCTAGCCTAAGTCAAATACTGAATCATATCACGCTAGCCTAAGTCAAATACTGAATCATATCACGCTAGCCTATTAAGTCAAATACTGGCCTTTGTTAGGGATGTATGTGATGGTGGTTTAACAACACAAACAATTTTTTTTCAGAAATGATGAAAATGGACACAGAATTCCTGTTTGTGTATTGATTATGTCTTTGTTATTGGAGGATAAGGCATTGTCACGGACGAACTTCGTTTGATTGGGGGATATCATGATGTATTGTTTGACTGAAGTTTTGCCGATTTTCTTTTTTCAGGAAATCCATATCCATTGAAAACAAGCTGGAGAATCGGCTGACAATGAAAGACCTGTCCAAACTACAGAAAGCTTTCATGGTAATCCACCACAGTGCCTGACATATTACTGGTGTCAAAAATACTCATGGGTGGATCCAGCCATCTGGGGAGTGGGAAGGGGGAATGATGAGGGAGTCAGTAGTGATTTTTTAAGGCCCATTTTGGGTCCGAATTTCGGCCCTTTCCCCTCCTAAAACTTGTCAATTTTTTCCCAACTTGGCTTGCATTTTTCCCAATAATAAAATTATGAAAGGAAAACGTATCTGAAAAAAATAAACATTCGATGTGAATTATATACATAAGACTTAACAAAGAAATATGGGAATGATGATTTGGATAGAATAGTTGAAAATTTTAAAAGGTTAAAGAAAATAAGATGTGTAAAATAAAGACAATATAATGTTTGATATGATTTTATAACTTATTTACGATAAAATTGATTTTTCCCAATTTGACTAAAGTGTCGACAATTATACCCAATTCGAAAGCCACAGGACCCTTGTAAAAAAAATATAGAAAAAACACTGGTCAGGTGTTTAGAAATATGAACACTTTACTATTGATGAAAAACTCCGGTGAAATCCCATGTCCCATTACCTCCACTCCCACCCCCCAAAAAATCCTGGATCCACCCAGCTTGTGTCTCGTGGTCATGCAGTTAAACAATGTTGGCAATGTGAAGTGTGGAAATTAGCGCATATGTTAAATAATATAAATTAATTCAGGTATAAGCATTTTAATGCCAATGACAATCTCAAAATACAAAACCAATAATATTGATTTTAATAAAATCAGTAATTCATACTCTTGTAATGCAAAACAGCGTTGATTAAGGACATATGCGATATTTATCAATACTATAGAATTTTCCGTAATGTTTTGGGTTTAATTCACCTGTATCCTATCTTGTTTCTACAAAAAATTTTTGATATATTACCAGGTCTGTTTTAGAGTTAGTATATGTTGATAGATCCTGGTCTGTTTTAGAGGTAGTGTAGTTTGATAGTTCCTGGTCTGTTTTAGAGTTAGCATATTCTGATAGTTCGAGGTCTGGTTTAGAGTTAGCTTATGTTGATAGTTCCTGGTCTGTTTTAGAGGTAGAAGTGTATTTTGATAGTTCTTGGTCTGTTTTAGAGGTAGTGTAGTTTGATAGTTTAACCCCCGCAACAAGTTGTGGGGGGGTATACTAACAAGTTGTGGGGGGGGTACACTGGAATCGGGTTGTCCGTCTGTCTGTTCGTCCGTCCGTCTGTAGACGCAATGGTTTCCGGGCTCTAAAGCATTATCCTTTCCACCTACCATCACCATATCATATATATGGACTACCCATGGGATGAAGATGTTCCCTATCGATTTTGGGGTCAAAAGGTCAAAGGTCAAGCGCACTGGACATCGAAGTAGCAATATGGTTTCCGAGCTCTAAAGCGTTATCCTTTCCACCTACCGTCACCATATCATACATATGGACTACCCATGGAATGAAGATGTTCCCTATCGATTTTGGGGTCAAAAGGTCAAAGGTCAAGCACACTGGACATCAAAGTAGCAATATGGTTTCCGGGCTCTAAAGCGTTATCCTTTCCACCTACTGTCACCATATCATACATATAGACTACCCATGGGATGAAGATGTTCCCTATCCATTTTGGGGTCAAAAGGTCAAAGGTCACGTGCACTGGACATCGAAGTAGCAATATGGTTCGGTTTGTCATGCCATTTGTTTTTTACACTCAGAAAAGAGGTAGTTTATACCTATTACCAACACCCTTTGGGAGATTGGGTTAAGCGGGGGGTATTCTTAGTGAGCATTGCTCACAGTACCTCTTGTTCCTGGTCTGTTTTAGAGGTATATACTGTAGTTTGATAGTTCCTGGTCTGTTTTAGAGGTACTGTAGTTTGATAGTTCCTGGTCTGTTTTAGAGGTATATACTGTAGTTTGATAGTTCCTGGTCTGTTTTAGAGGTAGTGTAGTTTGATAGTTCCTGGTCTGTTTTAGAGGTATATACTGTAGTTTGATAGTTCCTGGTCTGTTTTAGAGGTAGTGTAGTTTGATAGTTCCTGGTCTGGTTTAGAGGTATATACTGTAGTTTGATAGTTCCTGGTCTGTTTTAGAGTTAGCGTAGTTTGATAGTTCCTGGTCTGTTTTAGAGGTAGTGTAGTTTGATAGTTCCTGGTCTGTTTTAGAGGTATATACTGTAGTTTGATAGTTCCTGGTCTGTTTTAGAGGTAGTGTAGTTTGATAGTTCCTGGTCTGTTTTAGAGGTATATACTGTAGTTTGATAGTTCCTGGTCTGTTTTAGGGTTAGTGTATTTTGATAGTTCCTGGTCTGTTTTAGAGTTAGCATATGTTGATAGTTCCTGGTCTGTTTTAGAGGTAGTGTAGTTTGATAGTTCCTGGTCTGTTTTAGAGGTAGTGTAGTTTGATAGTTCCTGGTCTGTTTTAGTGTTAGCTTATGTTGATAGTTCCTGGTCTGTTTTAGAGGTAGAAGTGTATTTTGATAGTTCCTGGTCTGTTTTAGAGGTAGTGTAGTTTGATAGTTCCTGGTCTGTTTTAGTGTTAGCTTATGTTGATAGTTCCTGGTCTGTTTTAGAGGTAGAAGTGTATTTTGATAGTTACTGGTCTGTTTTAGGGTTATCGTAGTTTGATAGTTTCAGGTCTGTTTTGGAGTTAGCGTATTCTGATAGTTCCTGGTCTGTTTTAGAGGTAGAAGTGTATTTTGATAGTTCCTGGTCTGTTTTAGAGTTAGCGTAGTTTGATAGTTCCTGGTCTGTTTTAGAGTTAGCGTATTCTGATAGTTCCTGGTCTGTTTTAGAGGTAGAAGTGTATTTTGATAGTTCCTGGTCTGTTTTAGAGTTAGCGTAGTTTGATAGTTCCTGGTCTGTTTTAGAGTTAGCGTATTTTGATAGTTCCTGGTCTGTTTTAGAGTTAGCGTATTTTGATAGTTCCTGGTTGTGGCAAGTAACAATGTAGAGTCAGCTCTTAATTATGTGCCACAGAAGATTGTAGCATGTAAGTGGAATTTTTAGATCTACACAAATTTATCGATTTTTCCATAAAAATGCGTATATATACTTAACGAGAGCTTATTTTAGCTACTGTAAAATTTCTGGAATTTGAAAGATATGGAATAAATTGTTAGCGACAATCAATTTTAGCACTAATAATTCCAAAATTAAATTCTCACTGAAAATTCTGCTGATATGGTATATAGGAGCAAAAAAAGAGAGTGGAATCATTGGATCTATCGAGAATTGAACCCAGTGCTCTTGCATTACGAGATAGGTGTTCTAACCACTGAGCTAATAAATCAGGCCGAGATACAAAGTATAATACATGCATCAAATATTACTACATTTCAAAATGTAAACCTATTTCGAAAATTTTACCTGAAATCTTTATATAGAAAAGATGAAAATAATTTTAGATAAAAATGTCTTCAGAACAGATCTTGTGGTAACATTGTTTTTTTTTTTTTTTGTTTGTTGGGTTTTTTTTTTACATTCTGACGTTAGGAGGGCATGAGTTGATTTTTTTCTCTCTCTCAATGACAATGAAAACACAAAGGATTAGAGATAGAAATCAGTCACCCGGGAAATAACCTTGACCTTTGACCTTTACACAGACTGAGGGGGATGGCTATGACAACAAGCTGGCCCTGTACAGAGACATGTTCTGTGAGGCGCTGTCCATCCTCCTGGATAAAGGCACGAGGGAGGAGTATGGCGAACTCTTCGACAAGATCGACGTTGCCAAGGAGGGGACGGTGGACTGGGATAAGTTTGCCTCGCACATGCTGCTGGAGTTTTACGAGAGAGATGACCGCGTCAAGTCCACCCAGGTCCCCCAGTGGAAGGACCTCAAAATGTTACAAAGGTGAGGACGTTTCTAGGTATGTCAAACTGTTAGAAAGGTGAGACATTTCTAGGTATGTCCAACTGTTACAAAGGCGAGATATTTCTAGGTATGTCCAACTGAGGCGAGACATTTCTAGGTATTTCAAACTGTTACAAAGGTAAGACTTTCTCGGTATGTCAAACTGTTACAAAGGTGAGACATTTCTAGGTATGTCAAAATGTTACAAAGGTGAGACGTCTCGAGGATTGCAAAAATGCTTAATGCCATTTTAGTTTGCTTTAACAGGACCATCACAGCAATGTTTGGTACAGGGACCGGGTCCCCTTTAATTGGGAAAATCATCCTCGTTTTTGGATAAATCGGGAAAATTAATGTCTTTTCCATCCAAATAAAGTTTACAACTTAAGAATAACAAAAGAAGCATTTCAACATTGATATTTATTCAGTTCTAGACTCTATTTATCGATTTTTCTCTGCCAGTTTACATTGTACAATATATTTTCAATTTTCTAAGTGCATTTGGGAAATTTTGCTCATAAAATTAGGAAAATGGGTCTCTTTTTGCCTTTGGGAAATATTGCCTGATATTTGCTCTAACTTTGAAGGGAGTTACTGCCCGGGCTCTAACCATACTTGGGGGATTTACTGCCTGGGATTTAATCATACCTGGAGAGTTACTGCCTGGGATTTAATCATACCTGGGGAGTTACTGCCCGGGCTTTAATCATACCTGGGAGAGTTACTGCCCGGGTTTTAATCATACCTGGGAGAGTTACTGCCCGGGTTTTAAGCATACCTGGGAGAGTTACTGCCCAGGTTTTAAGCATACCTGGGGAGTTACTGCCCGGGTTTTAACTATAACTGAGGGGAAATTTTTTGTGCATGTCACATTTTCAGTTTTCTCTCTGTTTCAAACATCTTTCTGACTTTATTATCATTATATTGACCTTAATATCATTACATTGACCTTAATATCATTATATTGACTTTAATATCATTATACTGACTATGTCAGACCATGATGTAGATTCTGTAGATGACATTCAAAAAAGAACACAATATCCGTAAATATTTACCAATTGATATCAATTCCGGGACAACAGGATGAGATTTTTTTATGTGTTAGTTGTGTTGGGTAAAATGTTTGTTTTATTGTGAGGTTAATATTTGTTTTCTGTTTGACAGTCCACACAAAGACATTGTACAGAGAGTCCAGTATCTGAAGAGCAGTAACCGATACGTGTCCATCAGCAAGGTAGGGCGATAAATGGTCACATGATCAGTAATGTAGGGCGATAAATTGTCCCATGATCAGTAATGTAGGGCGATAAATCGTCACATGATTAGTAAGGTAGGGCTATAAATCGTCACATGATCAGTAAGGTAGGGCGATAAATTGTCACATGACCAATAAGGCAGGGTGATAAATGATCAGCAAAGTAGAGCGATAAATCATCACATGATCAGTAAGATAGGGCAATAAATCGTCCCAGGATCTTATTGTTAAACTTCCAGTCTATCTCTCTATAGTATAAACTCAAGTCACATGATCTTATTGTTAAACTCTGAGTCTATTTCTCTATAGTATAACCCCCATCACAAGATCTTGTTGTCAAATTTCCAGTGTATTTCTCCATAGTATAAACTCATGTTCCAATCTTTTGCACAACAGGAAGGGACTGTTGGGATCTGGGGACCAGACCTCAAGTTGTCTCGATCATTCCGGATTGCGACTGATTCCTGTAAAGCCAGGGATTTATGGGTAACGCATTTCGTGGCACTCCAGAACATCAACAAAATAGCTGTAGCCTTCACTAGCAAGGAGATTGGTGAGTTTACGTTAGTGTTTGTGTATTAGTAAGGAGATTAGTGAGTTTACATTAATGTCTGTCTATTAGTAAGGAGATTAGTGAGTTTACATTAGTATTTGTCTATTAGTAAGGAGATTGGTGTGTTTACATTAGTATTTGTCTATTAGTAAGGAGATTACTGAGTTTACATTAGTGTTTGTTTATTAGTAAGGAGATTGGTGAGTTTACATTAGTATTTGTCTATTAGTAAGGAGATTGGTGAGTTTACATTAGTGTTTGTTTATTATTAAGGAGATTGGTGAGTTTACATTAGTATTTGTCTACTAGTAAGGAGATTGGTGAGTTTACATTAGTATTTGTCTATTAGTAAGGAGATTGGTGAGTTTACATTAGTGTTTGTTTATTAGTAAGGAGATTGTTGAGTTTACATTAGTATTTGTCTATTAGTAAGGAGATTAGTGAGTTTACATTAGTATTTGTCTATTAGTAAGGAGATTACTGAGTTTACATTAGTATTTGTCTATTAGTAAGGAGATTGGTGAGTTTACATTAGTGTCTGTCTATTAGTAAGGAGATTGGTGAGTTTACATTAGTATTTGTCTACTAGTAAGGAGATTAGTGAGTTTACATTAATGTCTGTCCATTAGTAAGGAGATTGTTGGGTTTACATTAATGTCTGTCCATTAGTAAGGAGATTGTTGAGTTTACATTAGTATTTGTCTATTAGTAAGGAGATTGGTGAGTTTACATTAGTATTTGTCTATTAGTAAGGAGATTGGTGAGTTTACATTAGTATTTGTTTATTAGTAAGGAGATTACTGAGTTTACATTAGTGTTTGTTTATTAGTAAGGAGATTGGTGAGTTTACATTTGTGTTTGTTTATTAGTAAGGAGATTAGTGAGTTTACATTAGTGTCTGTCTATTAGTAAGGAGATTGGTGAGTTTACATTAATGTCTGTCTATTAGTAAGGAGATTGGTGAGTTTACATTAGTATTTGTCTATTAGTAAGGAGATTGGTGTGTTTACATTAGTATTTGTCTATTAGTAAGGAGATTGGTGTGTATACATTAGTGTCTGTCTATTAGTAAGGAGATTAGTGAGTTTACATTAATGTCTGTCTATTAGTAAGGAGATTACTGAGTTTACATTAGTGTTTGTCTATTAGTAAGGAGATTACTGAGTTTACATTAGTGTTTGTTTATTAGTAAGGAGATTGGTGTGTTTACATTAGTATTTGTCTATTAGTAAGGAGATTGGTGAGTTTACATTAGTATTTGTCTATTAGTAAGGAGATTGGTGAGTTTACATTAGTGTCTGTCTATTAGTAAGGAGATTGGTGAGTTTACATTAGTATTTGTCTATTAGTAAGGAGATTACTGAGTTTACATTAGTGTCTGTCTATTAGTAAGGAGATTAGTGAGTTTACATTAGTGTTTGTCTATTAGTAAGGAGATTGGTGAGTTTACATTAGTGTTTGTCTATTAGTAAGGAGATTGGTGAGTTTACATTAATGTTTGTCTATTAGTAAAGAGATTGGTGAGTTTACATTAGTATTTGTCTATTAGTAAGGAGATTGGTGAGTTTACATTAGTATTTGTCTATTAGTAAGGAGATTGGTGAGTTTACATTAGTGTCTGTCTATTAGTAAGGAGATTGGTGAGTTTACATTAGTGTTTGTCTATTAGTAAGGAGATTGGTGAGTTTACATTAGTATTTGTCTATTAGTAAGGAGATTAGTGAGTTTACATTAGTGTTTGTCTATTAGTAAGGAGATTGGTGAGTTTACATTAGTGTCTGTCTATTAGTAAGGAGATTACTGAGTTTACATTGGTATTTGTCTATTAGTAAGGAGATTAGTGAGTTTACATTAGTGTCTGTCTATTAGTAAGGAGATTGGTGAGTTTACATTAGTATTTGTCTATTAGTAAGGAGATTAGTGAGTTTACATTAGTGTCTGTCTATTAGTAAGGAGATTGGTGAGTTTACATTAGTATTTGTCTATTAGTAAGGAGATTGGTGAGTTTACATTAGTGTCTGTCTATTAGTAAGGAGATTACTGAGTTTACATTAGTGTCTGTCTATTAGTAAGGAGATTGGTGAGTTTACATTAGTGTTTGTCTATTAGTAAGGAGATTGGTGAGTTTACATTAGTGTCTGTCTATTAGTAAGGAGATTGGTGAGTTTACATTAGTGTCTGTCTATTAGTAAGGAGATTACTGAGTTTACATTAGTATTTGTCTATTAGTAAGGAGATTGGTGAGTTTACATTAGTATTTGTCTATTAGTAAGGAGATTAGTGAGTTTACATTAATGTTTGTCTATTAGTAAGGAGATTGGTGAGTTTACATTACTGTTTGTTTATTAGTAAGGAGATTGGTGAGTTTACATTAGTGTTTGTTTATTAGTTAGGAGATTGGTGAGTTTACATTAATGTCTGTCTATTAGTAAGGAGATTGGTGAGTTTACATTAGTGTTTGTTTATTAGTAAGGAGATTACTGAGTTTACATTAGTGTCTGTCTATTAGTAAGGAGATTACTGAGTTTACATTAATGTTTGTTTATTGGTAAGGAGATTGGTGAGTTTACATTAGTGTCTGTCTATTAGTAATGAGATTAGTGAGTTTACATTAGTATTTGTCTATTAGTAAGGAGATTGGTGAGTTTACATTAGTATTTGTCTATTAGTAAGGAGATTGGTGAGTTTACATTAGTGTTTGTCTATTAGTAAGGAGATTGGTGAGTTTACATTAGTGTCTGTCTATTAGTAAGGAGATTGGTGAGTTTACATTAATGTCTGTCTATTAGTAAGGAGATTAGTGAGTTTACATTAGTATTTGTCTATTAGTAAGGAGATTGGTGTGTTTACATTAGTATTTGTCTATTAGTAAGGAGATTGGTGAGTTTACATTAGTATTTGTCTATTAGTAAGGAGATTGGTGAGTTTACATTAGTGTCTGTCTATTAGTAAGGAGATTGGTGTGTTTACATTAGTATTTGTCTATTAGTAAGGAGATTGGTGAGTTTACATTAGTATTTGTCTATTAGTAAGGAGATTGGTGAGTTTACATTAGTATTTGTCTATTAGTAAGGAGATTAGTGAGTTTACATTAGTGTTTGTCTATTAGTAAGGAGATTACTGAGTTTACATTAGTATTTGTCTATTAGTAAGGAGATTGGTGAGTTTACATTAGTGTTTGTTTATTAGTAAGGAGATTACTGAGTTTACATTAGTGTCTGTCTATTAGTAAGGAGATTGGTGAGTTTACATTAATGTCTGTCTATTAGTAAGGAGATTAGTGAGTTTACATTAGTGTTTATTTATTGGTAGGGAGATTGTTGAGTTTACATTAGTATTTGTCTATTAGTAAGGAGATTGGTGTGTTTACATTAGTATTTGTCTATTAGTAAGGAGATTGGTGAGTTTACATTAGTGTTTGTCTATTAGTAAGGAGATTGGTGAGTTTACATTAGTGTCTGTCTATTAGTAAGGAGATTGGTGAGTTTACATTAGTATTTGTCTATTAGTAAGGAGATTACTGAGTTTACATTAGTATTTGTCTATTAGTAAGGAGATTGGTGAGTTTACATTAGTATTTGTCTATTAGTAAGGAGATTGGTGAGTTTACATTAGTGTTTGTCTATTAGTAAGGAGATTGGTGAGTTTACATTAGTATTTGTCTATTAGTAAGGAGATTACTGAGTTTACATTAGTATTTGTCTATTAGTAAGGAGATTACTGAGTTTACATTAGTGTCTGTCTATTAGTAAGGAGATTGGTGTGTTTACATTAGTGTCTGTCTATTAGTAAGGAGATTACTGAGTTTACATTAGTGTCTGTTTATTAGTAAGGAGATTGTTGAGTTTACATTAGTGTCTGTCTATTAGTAAGGAGATTGGTGAGTTTACATTAGTATTTGTCTATTAGTAAGGAGATTACTGAGTTTACATTAGTGTATGTTTATTAGTAAGGAGATTGTTGAGTTTACATTAGTGTCTGTCTATTAGTAAGGAGATTGGTGAGTTTACATTAGTATTTGTCTATTAGTAAGGAGATTGGTGAGTTTACATTAGTGTTTGTCTATTAGTAAGGAGATTGGTGAGTTTACATTAGTATTTGTCTATTAGTAAGGAGATTACTGAGTTTACATTAGTATTTGTCTATTAGTAAGGAGATTACTGAGTTTACATTAGTGTCTGTCTATTAGTAAAGAGATTGGTGTGTTTACATTAGTGTCTGTCTATTAGTAAGGAGATTACTGAGTTTACATTAGTGTCTGTTTATTAGTAAGGAGATTGTTGAGTTTACATTAGTGTCTGTCTATTAGTAAGGAGATTGGTGAGTTTACATTAGTATTTGTCTATTAGTAAGGAGATTACTGAGTTTACATTAGTATTTGTCTATTAGTAAGGAGATTGGTGAGTTTACATTAGTATTTGTCTATTAGTAAGGAGATTGGTGTGTTTACATTAGTGTTTGTCTATTAGTAAGGAGATTTGTGAGATTACATTACCATTGTGTCATTTGTGAAACGAAACAAAATCTACCAAAACGAAACGAAACCCAACGAAACCTACTGAAACGAAACAGATTGTATAACCAAACTCTTTCAATTATAATAATTAAAATTGGTATCTTAGACCCCTGTGAAAGTTACCACATAAAAAAAATTTGCCTCCCCTTTGATGTAGGCTTTCGCCTTGACTGATACAAAGTTTTGAAAGTTGGAAGGGAGGGAGGTTGAATAAGCACAAAGTACATATCCAAAGTTGACTAAATATCCACCTTTGGGCATAATACATGTTTCAGTATTTTTTGCTCTAAAGACAAATCTATGTATACATGTGGATATTGTGTATTTGTATGTATTATATCAAACGGTGGATTCTGTCCTCCTGTTCTCTTTGTATAAATTTCTGCTTCCTTTGTTCATAAGCCTTTTGATTTTACAAAATGCTAACCTCCTCCTGATATTATTGCATAAAACATTTCCGTTTTCCGTCCAGTTTTCAATTCCCCGTTTTAGCAACATCCTAAATGTATAGAGTTATCTTTAGACTCAATACATATCAATAATAATTTTTAATAATGCATGTATATATATCTTACAGAATTGCATTCATATAATAAGGTATACTATTTAATGTTTTTCCATTATTGAAAGTACTCACACCTCAGCAGTTAGAGATAAAATAAGGGGTTAAGAGTTCTTCCTGCTTTCAACTTTCTCAGACACCAGCTTCTTCATATAATGTATCTATACCCAAAGGCGGATCCAACAATCAACTTCTGATATGTATTTTGTGCTGACTTCCCCCCCCCCCCCCTTCCCTTTCCAACTTTTAAAACTTTGTATCAGTCAAGCCGAAATCCTACATCAAAGGGGAGGCAAATTTTATTTATATGTGGTAACTTTCACAGGGGCCTAAGATACCATTTTTAATTATTGTAATTAAAAGAGTTCGGTTATGCAATCTGTTTCGTTTCGGTAGGTTTCATTTCGTTTTGGTGGGTTTTGTTTCGGTAGATTTCATTTAATTTCGGAAGATTTCGTTTCGGTAGATTTTGTTTTGTTTCATTTCGATTTCGTTTCACACTTTACAGGTACCCGTTATTTTACAGCTATTTATGACATTTATTATTTTACAACTATTTATGACATTTATTATTTTACAGCTATTTATGACATGGGAAATAAGCTGGAGTTTAACTGTCAGTATAAAGTTCAAGGGATGGAGTTCACCCCTCTTTGTCTGGATTACTGGTAAGTTAAATTATCATTGTCTGGATTACTGGTAAGTTAAATTATCATTGTCTGGATTACTGGTAAGTTAAATTATCATTGTCTGGATTACCAGTAAGTTAAATTATCATTGTCTGGATTACTGGTAAGTTAAATTATCATTGTCTGGATAACTGGTAAGTTAAATTAAATTCCCATTGTAATCCACAACATTACATCAGCCTGAAGTTGACGTTTACATCTGAATTATTTGAAGTAGCATTTCGTCAAAGTGACCATTCAAGAATTTCCATTGGATGACTATTAAGGCCACACTCAGGGGTCAAAGAAAGAATTTTGTCACTGTTGAATTGTCAGTAAGAGGACATTGTAATATTTCTGTAAATTAGATATCAAGGATCTTAAAGATTTAAATTCATTGATAGGATATTGTTTAACATCCCACTCAAGAATATTTCACTCATAAGGAGATGCCGCCATTGCCGGTGAAGGGCTGCAAAATTTAGGCCTATACTCGGCGCTTATGGCCTTTGAGCAGGGAGGGATCTTTATTGTGCCACACCTGCTGTGACATGGGGCCTCAGTTTTCACAGTCTTATCCGCAGGACCACCCCATTTAGTTGCCTCTTATGACAAACAAGGGGGTACTGAAGACCTATTCTAACCCGGATCCCCATGGGATGATTTAAATTCAAAATGATAATGCCTGTGTATATACAATTTAGAATTGTTTATACGGTTACGTTAATGCATGTGTATATAATTTAGAATTGTTTATACGGTTAGGTTAATGCGTGCCTATATAATTTAGAATTGTTTATACGGTTACGTTAATGTGTGTGTATATAATTTAGAATTGTCTATTTAGGTACAACCCGAAGGACGCCAATGAAGCGATTTTGTGTTGGGGTGATGTCGGGGGCTACGTCAATTGTCTGTTCTTTAATTCAGCGAATATAGCTCTGTTTGAGAGGCCACCAGCACCGGCGGGCGAGAAACAAGGTAAAGTCCTCAAATAGCGAGTCAGAGCAAGCAAACCACACCACGAATAGACAGTCAGACCACAAATAGACAGTCAGACCACAAATAGACAGTCACAGTCAGAGCAAAGCAAACCAGACATAGACAAACCACAAATAGCGAGTCAGAGCAAAGCAAACCAGACATAGACAAACCACAAATAGCGAGTCAGAGTAAGCAAACCAGACATAGACCAACCACAAATAGCGAGTCAGAGTAAGCAAACCAGACATAGACCAACCACAAATAGCGAGTCAGAGCAAGCAAACCAGACATAGACAAACCAGAAATAGCGAGTCAGAGCAAAGCAAACCAGACATAGACAAACCACAAATAGCGAGTCAGAGTAAGCAAACCAGACATAGACAAACCACAAATAGTGAGTCAGAGCAAAGCAAACCAGATCACAAATAGACAGTCAGACCACAAATAGCGAGTCAGAGTAAGCAAACCAGACATAGACAAACCACAAATAGCGAGTCAGAGCAAAGCAAACCAGACATAGACAAACCACAAATAGCGAGTCAGAGTAAGCAAACCAGACATAGACCAACCACAAATAGTGAGTCAGAGCAAAGCAAACCAGATCACAAATAGACAGTCAGACCACAAATAGCGAGTCAGAGTAAGCAAACCAGACATAGACAAACCACAAATAGCGAGTCAGAGCAAAGCAAACCAGACATAGACAAACCACAAATAGCGAGTCAGAGTAAGCAAACCAGACATAGACAAACCAGAAATAGCGAGTCAGAGTAAGCAAACCAGACATAGACAAACCACAAATAGCGAGTCAGAGCAAGCAAACCAGACATAGACAAACCAGAAATAGCGAGTCAGAGCAAAGCAAACCAGACATAGACAAACCACAAATAGCGAGTCAGAGTAAGCAAACCAGACATAGACCAACCACAAATAGTGAGTCAGAGCAAAGCAAACCAGATCACAAATAGACAGTCAGACCACAAATAGCGAGTCAGAGTAAGCAAACCAGACATAGACAAACCACAAATAGCGAGTCAGAGCAAAGCAAACCAGACATAGACAAACCACAAATAGTGAGTCAGAGCAAAGCAAACCAGATCACAAATAGACAGTCAGACCACAAATAGCGAGTCAGAATAAGCAAACCAGACATAGACAAACCACAAATAGCGAGTCAGAGCAAAGCAAACCAGACATAGACAAACCACAAATAGCGAGTCAGAGCAAAGCAAACCAGACATAGACAAACCACAAATAGTGAGTCAGAGCAAAGCAAACCAGATCACAAATAGACAGTCAGACCACAAATAGCGAGTCAGAGTAAGCAAACCAGACATAGACAAACCACAAATAGCGAGTCAGAGCAAAGCAAACCAGACATAGACAAACCACAAATAGTGAGTCAGAGCAAAGCAAACCAGATCACAAATAGACAGTCAGACCACAAATAGCGAGTCAGAATAAGCAAACCAGATATAGACAAACCAGAAATAGCGAGTCAGAGTAAGCAAACCAGACATAGACAAACCACAAATAGCGAGTCAGAGCAAGCAAACCAGACATAGACCAACCACAAATAGTGAGTCAGAGCAAAGCAAACCAGATCACAAATAGACAGTCAGACCACAAATAGCGAGTCAGAGCAAGCAAACCAGACATAGACAAACCACAAATAGCGAGTCAGAGTAAGCAAACCAGATCACAAATAGACAATCAGACCACAAATAGCTAGTCAGATCAGAAATAGCGAGTCTTCAGTATGATACCCAAGTCTGTCCTCCTTCGCCTAGAACTCATTATAAATTCTGAGATTTTACTCCATTCTTTAAGAAATGGTAAAGCCTTCTGACAGAAAAATTGTTGAATGACTCAGTATATCAGAGGAGGTCTATAAATTGCTCTATATCCCAAGTTTTGCATGAATCTGATTTAACATTCTATTAATTGACACAATCTTTTATTAACAGCATGAATCAGAGCATGATATTTGTGTATACATCAATGTTTTACCCCTGTTTCATATCTGTTTATAGTCATTGTGCATGAATTAAATGGCTGCATGCTACCCCCTCCCCCCTTATTTTAATCATCTTTTTGTAAATAACTTCTAAGTGAAAAGTTCAAGGAATTGTAGTGCATTTTAGCATTTTAGATCATTTCGCTTTTAGAATTTGAAAACTTTTTGATTTATAAATACGAAAACTTTCAAACGCCTTTAAACATACTGGATTTTATCCCGACAGATTTGGAATATTTGCTAGGAAAGATGTTTGGTAAGCCTAGAAAACTAGGCGATCTTTTTTTTAAAACATTCAATAGATTAGGGTCACCATTAGGATTTTACATCAATGAGTGAAGCTTGTGAAGATGTAAAGATTATAAACAGCTGTTTTGTATTCTTAATAGTGGACATCAAATTCTAAAGGAGCTTCTAAAAATCATTAAGCAGCCTTACTTTGTCTGATAGAATGTAGATGTGGAGAGTGGAATTCTAGTTCTCTGCCTAATTCTGATCTTAGATATTCTGAACAGTAGCGCATTTCTCAAATATCTCAAAGTTTATACACTATTTAACATCCCGCTCGAGAATTCACACACAGACAGATGGATATGAGTGAAAAATTCTGTATAAACTTTGAGATATTTGAGAAATGCACTGCTGTTCTGAAATTCTATTATTAGAATTCGCGACCCATAATACAGTGTACCTCAAAAATCACAACGCATAATACCTCAAAGTCACATCCCATGTGTATGCAATGAATTTATAGGTGTATTCAGATTTGCTTTTATGGGCTCATTTTGGCATTAGTTTGTACATTTTATGCTAACTTATTCAAGGCTTACTCGAGTCCCTCATTATTTAGGCTTAGGAAGACATTTGTACATTTGCAGGCCTGCACATGAGCCTGGGTGCATTGTAGGCTTGCTTAAGAACATGCACATTGTAATTGCTTTTTAGGCTTGCCGTAGTCTTACTTAAGCCTTCATATTCTATAGGCTTGCTGTAGTCTTATTTAAGCCTTCATATTCTATAGGCTTGCTATGTATTTATGCATTGGTTGGTAGGTTAGCTTATATAGGCAGTTGTGTATTTATAGGCTTAATGCTTATGATTCAGATATTCTGATGAACCAGTATTGCATATATATTATGTGTGTATATTATGTGTGTATATTTTACGTACTTGACTGCGTGTAAGGGAAACAGTATCATCATCCTCCCTATAGATCTAGTGTCGTGTTGTCTCAGAAGAGGATTTGACTCGGCTTCTTGTTGGAATGTGAATATACTGTGTATATAGGGACTGGGCTCTCACAAACATTTCTTATGTGGAGAAATAGGAACTGAGTTCTTATAAACATTTATTATGTGGAGAAATAGAGATCTTATAAACATTTCTTATGTGGAGAAATAGGGACTGGGCTCTTATAAACATTTCTTATGTGGAGAAATAGGGACTGAGCTCTTATAAACATTTCTTAAGTGGAGAAATAGAGACTGCATGGATTCTTATAAACATTTCTTATGTGGAGAAATAGAGACTGGGCTCTTATAAACATTTCTTATGTGGAGAAATAGGGACTGAGCTCTTATAAACATTTCTTATGTGGAGAAATAGAGATCTTATAAACATTTCTTATGTGGAGAAATAAAGACTGAGCTCTTATAAACATTTCTGATGTGGAGAAATAGGGACTGAGCTCTTATAAACATTTCTTAAGTGGAGAAATAGAGACTGCATGGATTCTTATAAACATTTCTTATGTGGAGAAATAGAGACTGGGCTCTTATAAACATTTCTGATGTGGAGAAATAGGGACTGAGCTCTTATAAACATTTCTTATGTGGAGAAATAGGGACTGAGCTCTTATAAACATTTCTTATGTGGAGAAATAGGGACTGAGCTCTGTTAAACATGTATTATTTTGAGAAGTTGGGGGTGAGATCCTAAAGTATAATGGATTGTATTTGTAAGTCAAATATATTTAAGCCCTACACTGTATTGCAGACATTTTGTAAAATCGGTTGAACACATACAGCTTTTTCTCGCACATTCACAGAGGATTTTGTTCAGATAAAGAACTCGTAATTTAACATGTTGAAGTAAAGAACTCCTAATTTAACATGTTCAGATGAAGATTTCCTGTGTGTTCAGATGAAGATTTCCTGTGTGTTCAGATTTAGAACTCCTAATTTAACGTGTTCGAATTTAGAACTCCTAATCTAACATGTTCAGATTATGAACTCCTTATCTAATGATTATTTCTTTTATGATTTGGTATTGTGACCATAGTGGGTAAGATATCTCTGATACTCACATCGAGGCAAGCACATCGAAGTTATCACGTCGAGATGAGCACGTCGAGATGAGCACGTCCTTGTGTTGAATTTATTCATCTGATTCAATCTGTACTCTTCATTGTCACTGCTGTGTTTGTAAAAACTGCTTGTTGTTTTTTTGTATATCGTTGAATGTCATTTATTTTTTTTGTTATTCATTTGTTTGTTTCATGTGCATGCACAAGTGGTACCATTACAGCTGTTATTCTTTATGGAGTTACTTCCCTTTATATAAACCCATTCTTTTTCCAAGCACCAACCTATTTACGTTACCAAGATTTGTCCCCTGTGTTAGAAAAAATTTATATTCAAAATTTCTAATGAAGAACCACCACGACATTGAAGGATTCCATGCTGTACTCTCCAAGAATACCAGTTCATATTCATGTCACTATCATTGATTTGAATTATATCTAATTTCATGCAATTAATCTATATTATGCTTTTATTTTATTGGCTGTGTGCGAACTCTGACCTTTAACCTTTGCACTATCTGCACTCAGTTTGGGAAGGTGAGTATATATTCTCTGTCCTAATTTTGAAAGACGTATTTTTTTCTTTCTTGTTTATTTATTACAATGATTTGAGGTATTCTTTTCTAGTAGCTGTTAAATAATATATTGTGTTTACTAATCTTGTTCATTTTGCAGCCTCTGATTGGAAATTCTTAACACAGAATATTTAGCATACATTTTTTTCAGTATAATTTCCTTGACCTTAATCAGTTATAGGCTTTTCATCAGTTTAGTTACTTCATCAATTATTTCAAAGTTATCATTAAGGTGATACATACATATGTACCCACCCCACCCCACCCCACCCCACCCCATCCCACCTTCTCCTTCCAACCCATATGCTAGCACCTGCACCTAAACCTCTCTCCTTCTGATCTAGGTCATTAGCCACGTACCTTACTTTCTTTCTCCTCTCTTAAAACCTGATTCCTCTACAGTTTACCTGAATGAAAACTGGACAGAAATAAACAAACTCTGTATGACTATTAAGAATTACTGGATTTTAATCAAGAGTGAATTCTGGATGGTGTACTTGATTCAGCTTATTTGAAATTTAGTTCAATCAGAGCTGATATGCAGTCTGCTCCGGATATAATGAAATCCAGGAGACCGACCTAAATTGTTCATTATATCCAAAGTTCAATATAACCAATGCTGAACTACACAAATATTGCTACTGGGGGATTTATTTTAACTTCATTATAACAGGTATTTCAATATAACTGACTTCAGTATAAGTGGAGTGGACTGTACTTTGGTGTTATCATGAGTTAGTGCTTCTGCATAAATGTATAATGGATAGATAGAAATTTTCATATTTTAGCACATACCATATATTAGGACTTTTGTCATAGTACCAAAAGTGCTAAATACAAATTTCACTCAAATAAGTGCACACATCATTAGTAATTCTATAAACATGAAAATCAGTACATGTCATTAGTAATTCTATAAACATGAAAATCAGTACATGTCATTAGTAATTCTATAAACATGAAAATCAGTACATGCCATTAGTAATTCTATAAACATGAAAATCAGTACATGTCATTAGTAATTCTATAAACATGAAAATCAGTACATACCATTAGTAATTCTATAAACATGAAAATCAGTACATGTCATTAGTAATTCTATAAACATGAAAATCAGTACATGTCATTAGTAATTCTATAAACATGAAAATCAGTACATGTCATTAGTAATTCTATAAACATGAAAATCAGTACATGCCATTAGTAATTCTATAAACATGAAAATCAGTACATGTCATTAGTAATTCTATAAACATGAAAATCAGTACATACCATTAGTAATTCTATAAACATGAAAATCAGTACATGTCATTAGTAATTCTATAAACATGAAAATCAGTACATGTCATTAGTAATTCTATAGCCATGAAAATCAGTACATGTCATTAGTAATTCTATAAACATGAAAATCAGTACATGTCATTAGTAATTCTATAAACATGAAAATCAGTACATGTCATTAGTAATTCTATAAACATGAAAATCAGTACATGCCATTAGTAATTCTATAGCCATGAAAATCAGTACATGTCATTAGTAATTCTATAAACATGAAAATCAGTACATGCCATTAGTAATTCTATAGCCATGAAAATCAGTACATGCCA
This sequence comes from Ostrea edulis, assembly GCF_947568905.1. Lineage (NCBI taxonomy): Eukaryota > Metazoa > Mollusca > Bivalvia > Ostreida > Ostreidae > Ostrea > Ostrea edulis. Next base: position 5,228,080 of record NC_079171.1, on the reverse strand, counting down.
TTAGTAATTCTATAGCCATGAAAATCAGTACATGTCATTAGTAATTCTATAAACATGAAAATCAGTACATGCCATTAGTAATTCTATAGCCATGAAAATCAGTACACATCATTAGTAATTCTATAGCCATGAAAATCAGTACATGCCATTAGTAATTCTAACAATCAGAACAGCTTTAGCCATGTAGTGGTTTAAATCAAAGGAATAGTCATTTTTAATATAGCATAATGAAGTCAGATTTATGGTAGCAGGGCTTTCTTGTTGAAATGCAGCAACAACTGTCAGTTCTGATAGTCAGACATTTTTGAAACTGAATAACAGTGTGAGATGTGGTTTTACTGGTTCTCTTGTTTGGTGGAGGGATTTAAACAATGGACATCAAACTGTAGAAATTATTTATTTGAAGAGATTTGCTACATACACTATGATACTTACAAAACAAGCCTATGTAACTATGTGTCAAAATGACCCTAGAAATTCTGATAATGAAAACATTTCATTTTTAACATGATATTAAACTTTGTTTGATCTACCTAATGATCTCTACATCTACATTTTAATCTTTGATTTCAGAGCCATGCTTAAATGTCAATCTTCAAGACGTTGGAAATGAGACATCTTTTAAGAATGAAACGTACACTCGACACGAGGCCCACAGGAAGGAGTGGGTTAGACAAGGTAGAAGCTGGGTGTACTTACAGTACTTTGATTTTTTAAATCAATCACGGATACTATAATAGTAGTTCAGTACCATGCCTTGTTTCTATGTTATTGCTATGTGGGCTGTTAACATGATAATGTGCCCATTATTTGTTTATCTGTTGACAGTGAGATATGCCCATTATTTGTTGATCTGTTGACAGTTAAATATGCCCATTATTTGTTGGATCTGTTGACAGTTAAATGAGCCCATTATTTGTTGGATCTGTTGACAGTGAGATGTGCCCATTATTTGTTGGATCTGTTGACAGTGAGATATGCCCATTATTTGTTGGATCTGTTGACAGTGAAATATGCCCATTATTTATTGTTCTGTTGACAGTGGAAATATGCCCATTATTTATTGTTCTGTTGACAGTGGAAATATGCCCATTATTTATTGTTCTGTTGACAGTGAAATATGCCCATTATTTGGAGTGCTTTATCAGCTGTTCAACAACCAGTACAAACTCAATGGTGATTGGCTGGATGGAGAAAAAGACTGGATCCGTAACAAAGTATGTAAACATTTATCTGGATCCGTAACAAAGGATATAAACATTGAAAGTGAACTCTTGCTAGAAGTGTGTGGTTGTAATTAGATTGGTTATTGTGATTAGTGGAGTATGTAGTAATCTTTTAGAATCAAAGATTTAGATTATTATTCTCATTCACAGGGACCAAGGCACGAGCAAGAAGATTCAGAGAATGTAAGTATGTACCACAGTTTGATGTTGTCAATAGATTCAGAGAATGTAAGTATGTACCACAGTTTGATGTTGTCAATAGATTCAGAGAATGTAAGTATGTACCACAGTTTGATGTTGTCAATAGATTCAGAGAATATAAGTATGTACCACAGTTTGATGTTGTAAATAGATTCAGAGAATATAAGTATTATACCACAGTCTGCAGACTGATGATGTTGTAAATAGGTAAATACCATTTTCTGAAGTTGTAGACTCGTAAAGAGGTCATGGCTGAAGATTCATTCCTAATTTATGGTATACAAAATCCACTTCACTTTAAAACTTTTTTACTTTTAACAAAGAGAAATTCATTCCTTACTGTAGATGTCATATTATCTGTAAAGTTAGGGTTTGGTTTTTTTTGCCCCTGTGATAATTTCTGTGGCTTCTGTTCATTAAGATGTAGTGACTAATTTTTGTTCTCTTTTCAGCTCCGTTTTCAACATTTCTCAAGGCGTGAATACGTTCGATTATAACCAGCATCTCAACATCATTGGTACGTCGCTACTGTATATATTAAGTATGTGTGTGGAGTTATTTCAGAGGCACAGATTTAGAAAGGCTTTGGGGTGACATCTAGTCGGTCATCAGGATCTCTCTATCTCTCGAGCACTGACAGTTGATAGAGGACTCTTTAGTGTACCATTTAACATCAGATTGAAACACGTTTATGATTCAAACCGTCAACCTTGAACAATAACATCCTCACCACTAGACCATTCGTTCCATCTAAGTTTAGCTATTATATTCATCTGTTTGATAGAAAATATATTTGATTAAAGAGCCAGAAATTGCTGACACAGCAGATTGAACAAATTGTGTTTAATTATGAACTGTTTGTGATATTGAGATATTGTTTGTGCCCACTTTTATTATTTTTTACCAACATATTGGTAGGTGGGTTGGTTAGTAGGTAGGTGGGAAAGTTATTTCAATTTTTGGTCCATTGAATAAAGTTGCATGTTTTGATAATTAAAGTATGCTAAGATTTGAGTCAACTAACACACATACCATATAAGGTGAATTTTTAGCGAGGATTTAATTTTGGCATTGTTTGCGAGAGTAAAGAGATTGCTAAAATTGAACATTGCTAACAATTTTTTCCATATCAGAGGTAATAGCTACCTTTCCTGGAATTATAAAGTCGATAAAAATTACTTCTCGCTAGATATATATACCATTTTTATGGAAAAATCTCAAAAATAGTGTCTCGCTAAAAATTCCACTTGTAGGGTAAATCTCAGATGAGAAATGAACTGAAATCTTAATCTTTACGTAATTCCATTTTCCCTGCAGCCACTGCAGGAGTGAACCACCACGTCTGTCTGTGGAATCCCCACATCGTGTCCAAACCTAACGGCGTCCTCCGCGGCCACATGGCCAGCGTCATACAGGTCCAGTTCATCAAGAGTCGCGGTCAGCTCATCAGCTTCTCCAAGGACAAGGTCCTGAGGATCTGGGATGTCCAGCTTCAGGTCTGCATACAGAGGCTAGCTGGGATGTTTCCCAAGGGACCGGAGGGTAGGGCAGATTTAGTGT
>NC_079171.1:5072593-5217593 GCF_947568905.1 Ostrea edulis | reverse complement strand
CACGGAAACCAAGCTGTTCACAGGAAGCACCGACGGCACGGTCAAGGTGAGGGTCAAAGGTTAAAGTCTTCTTCACTGGAAAATTTCATTCGTATTTTATCGTTTAAAAATATATTTTTTACTATTTTTATGTCCCCGGAATCAAAGATTCAGGGGCATATAGTTTTTGGCGTGTCCGTCTGTCTGTCTGTGGCAAAAAGCTTTAACCTTGGTCATATCTTTTACGCCACTGAGAGGTAGAGCTTTTATATTTGGTATGTGTATTTCTTTTGGCCTTTCCATTGACACCAAAATCTTTAACCTGGTGACCTTAACATTGACCTTTGACCTGATTCCATTCTGCTATAATCCAGTGTTTCACAAACACATCTTGATTCAGTTTATTTTTCCAAACCTGGGAATTTGTAATCTTGATCAAAAAGGCAGTGTCCATTCATAGTTTTATCTTTAAATGATGGTGAGACAGGCTGTGAACTTGTTTTAGTGAGATTTTTTTTGGAGCATCTTTGGCAGTGAAGCAGCAAGAGTGCTAATTCATGGTTGTGATAAGATATGAAAATATTAATTCATTCGTAATCAAACACAGATAAAGCTTTAAATAACAAACAGTGCGCTAGCTCCGCGATTATGCACAATATCAAATACACTGAATTAAATACACAAACAGCGCGCTAGCTCCGCGATTACACACAATATCAAATACACCGAATTAGATACACAAACAGTGTGCTAGCTCCGTGATTACACACAATATCAAATACACCAAATTAAATACACAAACAGTGTGCTAGCTCCGATTACACACAATATCAAATACACTGAATTAAATACACAAACAGTGTGCTAGCTCCGCGATTACACACAATATCAAATACACCAAATTAAATACACAAACAGTGTGCTAGTTCCGATTACACACAATATCAAATACACTGAATTAAATACACAAACAGTACATGGGATAAATTTGAGAAACTTTGATTCAGAAATAGCTTGTAGTATTACTATTAACAACATGTCAGATGTCATATTTCTGTTGAAGTTCTCATTAAGTGTAGTAGTTAGGACTAAATGGACTGGCTTGGGTAGCTCAGTGGTTAGAGCACCTGACTACTGATGCAGGGGTGCCAGGTTCGATTTCCGGTCCAGTCATACATTTTCTACTTTCCTGTTACCTGTGGTGTCATTGATCACCCCTGGGTGAAAGTCCTGCCAGGGGCAAAAGAATTTGGGTTGTGTGTCTTTGAGGGCGAAGCCTAAATTTGTTATAATCATGTTTTACTGTGTGATGACAGGTGTGGGATTAAGCCTTAATTCGTTATAATCGTGTTTTACTGTGCGTTGACAGGTGTGGGATTTCAATGGGCACTGCTTCCACACCTTGGAGTGTGGTGGGGGTCAACCAGCTGACATAGGACAGATCCTGAACCTCAAGAGGAGTGTGGTGGTGGTGGGCTGGACCAAGTAAGTGGTGGATCTAATTATATAATCATACTTTCTTTACCTGTGTAAGTGGTGGATCTAATTATATAATCATACTTTCTTTACCTGTGTAAGTGGTGGATCTAATTATATAATCATACTTTCTTTACCTGTGTAAGTGGTGGATCTAATTATATAATCATACTTTCTTTACCTGAGTAAGTGGTGGATCTAATTATATAATCATACTTTCTTTACCTGTGTAAGTGGTGGATTTAATGAATTCATCATACTTCTTTTACCTGTGCTGATGGTGACAAACAATTTCCTAATGAGACATTTTGTTATTTTTTTTCTTTAAGGCACATAACGGTTTTCCCAACAGCCTCATTGAAAGATTTTCATGTACAGCCATCAGAATGGAAAGGGGGAAAGGTAGGTCTGGTCTGTCTATGTAGCTGTCTGTGTTAGCTGTCTGTCTGTCTGTCTGTGTAGCCATCTGTCTGTCTGTGTAGCCATCTGTCTGTCTGTGTAGCCATCTGTCTGTCTGTGTAGCTGTCTGTCTGTGTAGCCATATGTCTGTCTGTGTAGCCATCTGTCTGTCTGTGTAGCTGTCTGTCTGTGTAGCCATCTGGCTGTCTGTGTAGATGTCTGTCTGTCTGTGTAGATGTCTGTCTGTCTGTCTGTGTAACCATCTGTCTGTCTGTGTGTATGTCCGTCTGTCTGTGTAGCCATCTGTCTGTCTGTGTAGCTGTCTGTCTGTGTAGCCATCTGTCTGTCTGTGTAGATGTCTGTCTGTCTGTGTAGCTGTCTGTCTGTGTAGCCATCTGGCTGTCTGTGTAGCTGGCTGTCTGTCTGTGTAGCTGGCTGTCTGTCTGTCTGTGTAGCCATCTGTCTGTCCGTGTGTATGTCTGTCTGTCTGTGTAGCCATCTGTCTGTCTGTGTAGCTGTCTGTCTGTGTAGCCATCTGTCTGTCTGTGTAGCCATCTGTCTGTGTAGCTGTCAGTCTGTGTAGCCGTCAATCTTTGTAGCTATCTTTTCATATAAATTTTTTTGGTTTCAACAATATCATTTCGCTAACATCATGCATTTAACTCTGTATGACAAAAAAGTTCCATCTTTTTAGAGTTTTTTTTTTATAGATGAATCACAGAACCATACATGTACATTAACAATGTAACGAAGCCAGCTATTGTATTCTCTCTATTCTTCCTAATCTGTTATATTCCATACAACTTTAAATTTCTCAAGATGCAGATGGAGTGCAATATTCAATTAGCATGCTATGTTAATTGCTAATAACGAATGTTACAATTACATACAGAAAATCATGTAGATTGGTGTTGATTATTTTCAGCATGTTTTTGTGAGTAGTGAATTCTGATATTTTAATCCCACTTCCCAGTCCCCCCTCCCCCCGGCTCTCTCCCCACCCCTCCATCCACCCCCGGCTCTCCCTCTGCCCCATCCCACCTGTCCTTTAAGTTCTGAAGAGGAATATTTGTTCATTTCCCTGGCACAGATTTTATTCACAACTGGACACTACCAATCAAGAAACCGGCTACAATATATAATCACATCATTGTGTCACCTGCGTTACGCAGTGGCGACATATAGGGATCACTATCCGTCGTCTTGCGTTGTCCTGCGTCGTCGTCTGGCGGCGTCGTCTGGCGTCGTCACAAAACATTTCTGTCACAGTTTTCTCAAGAACCACATGGGGCAACTCCCTGATATTTGGCACAGAGCATCAGTGTGGCCAACTGTATTGTGTAAGACATTTTCGAATCTGTCGCTTATCAACTTCCTGTTTGCCGGGACTTAGAATTTTTTTACAGCAAAAAAATTTCTGTCACAGTTTTCTCAAGAACCACATGGGGCAACTCCCTGATATTTGGCACAGAGCATCACTGTGGCCAACTGTGTTGTGTAAGACATTTTCGAATCTGTCGCTTATCAACTTCCTGTTTAGTGACAAAAACCATTTCAATAATTTACTTTTTCAACATTATACGTGATATATTACATATAGAATGAACTAGCAGGCGACACATGTCTTCCGGGGAAGACTTAATACTGCGTTGAAAAACATCATTACTATGGTACAGTGTACTTGTATTTAGTGAAATTCAGAAGTCTTGTAGGTTTCAGTAAAAAGTCTGAAGACTATCAGTAATTGTACTAAGTACTACCGTATATACTAGCCTATAAGTCAGATTAATGATTTTTTGAGTTATTAAAATTTTGGTCCAAAACTCTATATCCGACTAATAGGAGTGTCCGAAGAAGATTAGTATTTTTCTGGACGGCGTAATGTATAGTCTAGTATCTCTTAACAACAAAAACATGGGCAAAATAAACAAAATAGTAATTGTTTAATTTGTTGAGAATAAAAAGTGAAATATCGATGTCATATCCCAAAATTACACAAAAGAGTATTGATATGAAATTGATTTATCGAGAAAAAATATCAAATATTGGCGCATTTCTCAAAATATTATTTGAAAAACAGGTAAAAACATTAGAGCATCGATTTGAAATTGTCAACCAATTCTTGAAAAAAGTAAGACCGACTTATAAATGGGTCAATGGCAATTCCCTCCAAAGTACCCTAAAAACTACACAACCGACTTATAGGCGAGTACATACGGTACTCTAATTTTACTGTCCGTTTAATTTCTCTCATTTTGCAATGGGAAGTCTTGTTTATAAAATCATCACTGTCATGAATATTTACATTCATAAATGTTTTGTTGCTTTCATTCCTCAATGAACGTTTAACTTGAAATATGAATATAAGGGTTGGGTGCATTATGGGGTATGTGTGAAAACATTGGGAGGTGGGGCGGTAATTTCTTCATTATTGACCTTACTGATTATCAAAATTAACAAGGACGACAGTGCATGTGTTCTACTTCACTGATTGTAGGAGCACAGTGAGGATATTCTGTGCTGTGCGTTCACTGGACCGAATCATTTAGCCACCGGAAGTTATGATGGGGAGATTGTGACGTGGAATACGAACTCGGAACACATCTCCCGGCGTCTCAGTCAGAGGTCCAGACGACTGATGCTGAAATCACAGAAGTCTTTCTTACAGGCCAGGAGGGAGGTGAGTTAATTTTGTATTGTAACACCTTGTGTGTTTCAGCCAGAGGCTCGATGACTGATGCTCAAATCATCACAAAACGTCCTTCATGCAAGTCAAGAATGGAAAATAAAAATTTTTTTGTAGCCCACATATTTTTACATTAAGAAGCACAGAACTATGATATGCAATAAATATACTTTTTCAAACATAAAAACGTCCATTCTTCTAAAAATTTGAAGATCACCATTTTTTGTTTTTAGGTAAATTGTCATCAGTGTTAATTTTTTGTTTTTAGTTAATTAACACCTACTGTTATACGTACTCTAATGATTTTCCATGATACAAAAATAAATCAATATATGTAAATTACCAATTCTCTGAAATAAATCAATATGTAAATTACCAGTTCTCTGAAATAAATCAGATATATGTAAATTACGGATTCTCTGAAATAAATCAGATATATGTAAATTACCGATTCTCTGAAATAAATCAATATATGTAAATTACCGATTCTCTGAAAATCATCGAAAAATGACCGATTTCTCGGCAAGAAGGTTCATCAGATTGATAAAGTGATACACACTTACTGATCCTTAGTTAGAAAACCTAGCAACTTCTGATCTTATGAAAAGTTCTGTTCCGAATGGAGTCATGAATATTCATTATACTTTTAACACCAATCAATAAGAACAAAGTTCTGTTCTGAATGGAATCGTGAATATTCATTATACTTTTAACACCAATCAATAAGAACAAAGTTCTGTTCTGAATGGAATCGTGAATATTCATTATACTTTTAACACCAATCAATAAGAACAAAGCTCTGTTCTGAATGGAATCGTGAATATTCATTATACTTTTAACAGCAATCAATAAGAACAAAGCTCTGTTCTGAATGGAATCGTGAATATTCATTATACTTTTAACACCAATCAATAAGAACAAAGTTCTGTTCTGAATGGAATCGTGAATATTCATTATACTTTTAACACCAATCAATAAGAACAAAGTTCTGTTCTGAATGGAATCGTGAATATTCATTATACTTTTAACACCAATCAATAAGAACAAAGTTCTGTTCTGAATGGAATCGTGAATATTCATTATACTTTTAACACCAATCAATAAGAACAAAGTTCTATTCTGAATGGAATCGTGAATATTCATTATACTTTTAACACCAATCAATAAGAACCAGGTCACGCAGTGAATAACAACAAGCATGGCGAGTGGGTCCCAGGTTTAAATGTTGAATTCCAATTTTATTCTGGTTTTAATGTTTGTATCGGTATCATAAAGCAGTCACAGTCTATTTGTATCATAAAACAGTCACAGTCTATTTGTATCATAAAACAGTCACAGTCTATTTGTATCATAAAACAGTCACAGTCTATTTGTATCATAAAACAGTCACAGTCTATTTGTATCATAAAACAATCACAGTCTATTTGTATCATAAAACAGTCACAGTCTATTTGCTGAGGGAATCAACAAGACTCCAGTTCCCATGTCTCAGCAAGCAAAGAATCTCGGGAAATAGGAAAACTCAATGATATATAACTTGACTGTATATAAACATCCGGCTTGGATTTCCCTAAAAAATCTCAGACTTAAGTTTGAGTTTTCTTTAATTTGAGCAGTGAAAATTTGAGTAAAATCTCAGACTTAAGTCCAAGCTTCGACATAGTATTTTTATTTTTATTTTTTGCTGTTGTTGTTTTTCTTTTTCCGAGAAATCCAGGCTGGGTGACCAAGTAGTGATTAAGTATAAATGTTGTAAAATAAGTACACACTATTTCATCCTGTTTGACAGTCTGCATCCACCCAAAGACCTAAGTCCAAGGCCTCACAAAAGAGTGGGAAAAGTCAGAACAGTGGAACAGAAGAGACGGTAAGGAACCAGTTTACTATGGGTACCAGTCAACTGAAAATATGTCAGCCATTTTGTTACCTATAAAGTATTTATTTAGATCAGAGAGAATGCACACACATTGTGTAATTAATGATACACAAAACTGTACGTTGATATGAATTAATTCAGAATGAGTTCGGCCTGGCAGTTGCTAAGCTAATATTCCTAGAGACCAGGAAGGCAAACTCAGCAGGAGGCGGGGCTAACCTGATATCTGGAGGTGGGAATGGGTGGATCCGCTTCTGGAACACTAACCACACCCAGCTGATAGGAGAGTTTGTGGCCCACCAGCAGTGTATGTATCAGACATACAACCTCATGAAATAGGGGTGGTCTCTAATACCTTGGGTTTTTATGCCATCTTAATTTTGCTACTAGCCTTCTAAAAAAAATTAGATGGCAATCATGTGACACATTTTATTCAGTGATAAAACAAACTATATCATTACTTTTAGTCAATTTTACTAAGCTTGCTGAAAATAACAGGGAAATTGGTCACTTTGGTCAGATTTTCATGCTTTTTAGTACCCCAGTCAATCGATATATACGCATGTCTTCTCTTGACCAGCGGGCAGTGTTCTGATGGCGGTGGACAAGAAGAACCATTACATGGCAACTGGAGATGTGGATGGCCTGATAAAAGTCTGGGATATTTCCGAGCACTGTCTTCACGCCACGGACGACATCGTCAACACTGCCCCACGTAAGTCCAGACGAGATTTCTCTGTGTGAACAGATGTGTAGTGTGTGAACAGATGTGTAGTGTGTGAACAGATGTGTAGTGATGTGTGAACAGATGTGTAATGATATGTGAACAGATGTGTAGTGATGTGTGAACAGATGTGTAGTGTGTCAACAGATGTGTAGTGATGTGTGAACAGATGTGTAGTGATGTATGAACAGATGTGTAGTGATGTGTGAACAGATGTGTAGTGTGTCAACAGATGTGTAGTGATGTGTGAACAGATGTGTAGTGTGTCAACAGATGTGTAGTGATATGTGAACAGATGTGTAGTGATGTGTGAACAGATGTGTAGTGATGTGTGAACAGATGTGTAGTGATGTATGAACAGATGTGTAGTGATGTGTGAACAGATGTGTAGTGATGTGTGAACAGATGTGTAGTGATGTGTGAACAGATGTGTAGTGTGTGAACAGATGTGTAGTGTGTGAACAGATGTGTAGTGATGTGTGAACAGATGTGTAGTGATGTGTGAACAGATGTGTGTAGTGATGTGTGAACAGATGTGTAGTGATGTGTGAACAGATGTGTAGTGATGTGTGAACAGATGTGTAGTGTGTCAACAGATGTGTAGTGTGTCAACAGATGTGTAGTGTGTCAACAGATGTGTAGTGATGTGTGAACAGATGAGTAGTGTGTGAACAGATGTGTAGGTGTGAACAGATGTGTAGTGATGTGTGAACAGATGTGTAGTGATGTGTGAACAGATGTGTAGTGATGTGTGAACAGATGAGTAGTGTATGAACAGATGTGTAGTGTGTGAACAGATGAGTAGTGTATGAACAGATGTGTAGTGTGTGAACAGATGTGTGTAGTGATGTGTGAACAGATGTGTAGTGATGTGTGAACAGATGTGTAGTGTGTGAACAGATGTGTAGTGATGTGTGAACAAATGAGTAGTGTGTCAACAGATGTGTAGTGATGTGTGAACAGATGTGTAGTGATGTGTGAACAGATGTGTAGTGATGTGTGAACAGATGTGTAGTGTGTGAACAGATGAGTAGTGATGTGTGAACAGATGTGTAGTGTGGGAACAGATGTGTAGTGTGGGAACAGATGTGTAGTGTGTGAACAGATGTGTAGTGTGTGAACAGATGTGTGTAGTGATGTGTGAACAGATGAGTAGTGATGTGTGAACAGATGTGTAGTGATGTGTGAACAGATGTGTAGTGATGTGTGAACAGATGTGTAGTGATGTATGAACAGATGTGTAGTGTGTGAACAGATGTGTAGTGATGTGTGAACAGATGAGTAGTGATGTATGAACAGATGTGTAGTGATGTGTGAACAGATGTGTAGTGATGTGTGAACAGATGTGTAGTGTGTCAACAGATGTGTAGTGATGTGTGAACAGATGTGTAGTGATGTGTGAACAGATGTGTAGTGTGTGAACAGATGTGTAGTGATGTGTGAACAGATGTGTAGTGTGTGAACAGATGTGTAGTGATGTGTGAACAGATGTGTAGGTGTGAACAGATGTGTAGTGATGTGTGAACAAATGAGTAGTGTGTCAACAGATGTGTAGTGATGTGTGAACAGATGTGTGTAGTGATGTGTGAACAGATGTGTAGTGATATGTGAACAGATGTGTAGTGATGTGTGAACAGATGTGTAGTGATATGTGAACAGATGTGTAGTGATGTGTGAACAGATGTGTAGTGATGTGTGAACAGATGTGTAGTGATGTGTGAACATATGTGTAGGTGTGAACAGATGTGTAGTGATGTGTGAACAAATGAGTAGTGTGTCAACAGATGTGTAGTGTGTGAACAGATGTGTGTAGTGATGTGTGAACAGATGAGTAGTGATGTGTGAACAGATGTGTAGTGATGTGTGAACAGATGTGTAGTGATGTGTGAACAGATGTGTAGTGTGTGAACAGATGTGTAGTGTGTGAACAGATGTGTGTAGTGATGTGTGAACAGATGAGTAGTGATGTGTGAACAGATGTGTAGTGATGTGTGAACAGATGTGTAGTGATGTATGAACAGATGTGTAGTGATGTGTGAACAGATGTGTAGTGATGTGTGAACAGATGAGTAGTGTGTTTGGATCTGGGTTTGATTCTTATTTGAGAATTTTAGTAGCAATCCGTGTCAATTAAAAAGTGAAGTTAACAAATAATGATCAATCTCAATGAACCCAGGGCCCCCTGAATATTTTTAGCTGAGTTGCAACGAAGTTGAACTCGACTATTGGTTTGGTGATGCAGGCGGTTGGGCATCAACAATTGGTTTCCGGATGATAACTCAAAAAGTTTACAATCCAATCAAATGTAACTTTGATATATTGTTGGGTACCGGGTAAGGAAGACCCCTATTGATTTTGGAGAAAAAAGGTCAAAGGTCAAGGTCACAGTGACTGAATATAGAATAAAATTTTTAGAAATATTTGGTTTCCGGATGATAATTCCGAAAGTTTAAATCCGAATCAAATGATACTTTGATATATTGTTGGGTACCAGGTAAGGAAAACCCCTATAGATTTTGGAGAAAAAAGGTCAAAGGTCAAGGTCACAGTGACCGAAAATAGATTGAAAACTTCAGACAAATATGGTTTCTGGACAGTAACTCGAAAAGTTTAACACTGAAATTAGTTCTTCACAATTATAAATATGCTACATCATTCCTGACTTTACAATGTATCCCATGCAACTTGGCTCATGCACCCCTGGGTGCATATATCGATTTTTTCAGTTACTCTGCCATCTTAGCTATTTGGCCACTGGCAATCAAACCCGTCTGACCGCTGCATTTGTTCATTTATTAGCTCTTCTGAGCCAAAGGCTCAAAGAGCTAATGCTATGGCCATTTGTGCGGTGTGCGTAAACTTTTTAGAAAAAGGGCTATAACTCAAGAACCCCTTGGCCAATTTCTTTCAAATTTGGTACAGGGTATCATTGGCCCAAGGGCTTTCATACATACTAAATAGAGGGATGTGACCCTTTAACAAGGGGAGATAATCAGGAAAATACAAACAAAAGTAGTGGTTACTAAAAAATCTTCTTCTCAAGAACCACAGGGCAGATTCTCACCAAACTTACACATAAGGATGAGGATATGTTGTAGATTAAAAATTGTTCAAGGCATTACCCTGGGGCAAAGGGCGTGGTCTCAAGGTCACTTCAAAGTTGACCTAAATTTAAAAAAAATTTAAATTCCTTAAATCTTAGATATTTTAGTCATTATAAGGACTAGGATCATCAAATTTTGACAGTTGATGCATCTTAGGACCTTGTGTCAAGTTGTCTCAAAAGTAGGTCACGGTGACCTACTTTTTGAATTTTGCAGGTATTTATTTTAAAATTAATTTTGATGCTTGAAATGCGTCAACTGAAAAATAGGTCACCGTGACCTACTTTCTGAATTTTATGGCTTATCATTTATAGATATATTTTAAGTTGTTATTTCAAATACCGAGAGGTTTAGAATCATCAAATCTTGTAAGTTGATGCATCTTGAGGCCTTGAAACATATATATAAAAAAAGTAGGTCACTTTGACCTACTTTTTGAATTTTGCAGATATTCAAATTTCACATTTTCAATTTTAGATGCATATTTTGGGCACTGTAAAACCTAGGATCATCAAACTTTGTCAGTTGATGCGTCTTCGTCTTCGGTTTGTGTCGACCAAAAAGTAGGTCACCGTGACTTACTTTTGGTATTTGACAGCTAAATTACTATATTTCAGACACTATTTGACCTACAATCATCAAACTTTGACAGTTGATGCATCTTGAGTCAACGGAGTGTGTCGACCAAAAAGTAGGTCACCTTGACCTACTTTTGGAATTTGACGGCTATATTTATATATTCAGATACTATTTGACCTACAGTCATCAAACTTTGTCAGTTGATGGGTCTTGCATGTTCGAAGGGTTTCGACCAAAAAGTAGGTCAACTTTGACCTACTTTTGGAATTGGACACCTATATTTATATATTTCAGATACTATTTGACCTACAGTCATCAAACTTTGTCAGTTGATGCGTCTTGCATGTTCAAAGGGTGTTGACCAAAAAGTAGGTCACCTTGACCTACTTTTGGAATTGGACGGCTATATTTATATAATTCAGATACTATTTGACCTACAGTCATCAAACTTTGTCAGTTGTTGGGTCTTGCATGTTTGAAGGGTGTTGACGAAAAAGTAGGTCACCTTGACCTACTTTTGGAATTTGACGGCTATATTTATATATTTCAGATACTATTTGACCTACAGTCATCAAACTTTGTCAGTTGATGGGTCTTGCATGTTCGGAGTTCGCTGACCATAAAGTAGGTCACCATGACCTACGATTGGAATTTGACAGCTATATTTCAATATTCAGATACTAATTGGCTTAAAATCATCAAACTTTGTCAGTTGATATTTCTTGGGTTCTCAAAATGTGTAAACCAAAAAGTAGGTCACATTGACCTACTTTTTTGAATTCTTAGGATTTAACTAAAGATTTAGAATACTAAGAGGCTAAGAATAGAAATGGTGGGGTTGTACAATTTATCAGAAGAGCGATTCTAGGCCCTTGGGCCTCTTGTTTGATATGAACTCAACTGTTCACAGAAGAGAAAGTGTGGTAGACCAAGAATAGGGTGGGGTGGAGAGTAGAAACTTATAGTGAGATACTGACATCTGTTATCAGTGTGTGTAGGGGGGGAGAGTAGAAACTTATAGTGAGATACTGACAACTGTTATCAGTGTGTGTATGGGGGGGGGGAGAGTAGAAACTTATAGTGAGATACTGACATCTGTTATCAGTGTGTGTATGGGGGGGAGGGAGAGTAGAAACTTATAGTGAGATACTGACATCTGTTATCAGTGTGTGTATGGGGGGAGAGTAGAAACTTATAGTAAGATACTGACATCTGTTATCAGTGTGTGTATGGGGGGGGGAGTAGAAACTTATAGTTAGATACTGACATCTGTTATCAGTGTATGTATGGGGGGAGGAGGGAGAGTAGAAACTTATAGTGAGATACTGACATCTGTTATCAGTGTGTGTATGGGGGGAGGGAGAGTAGAAACTTATAGTGAGATACTGACATCTGTTATCAGTGTGTGTATGGGGGGGGGGGGGAGGGAGAGTAGAAACTTATAGTGAGATACTGACATCTGTTATCAGTGTGTGTATGGGGGGGAGGGAGAGTAGAAACTTATAGTGAGATACTGACATCTGTTATCAGTGTGTGTATGGGGGGGAGAGTAGAAACTTATAGTGAGATACTGACATCTGTTATCAGTGTGTGTATGGGGGGGGGAGTAGAAACTTATAGTGAGATACTGACATCTGTTATCAGTGTGTGTATGGGGGGGGAGGGAGAGTAGAAACTTATAGTGAGATACTGACATCTGTTATCAGTGTGTGTATGGGGAGGGGAGAGTAGAAACTTATAGTGAGATACTGACATCTGTTATCAGTGTGTGTATGGGGGGGAGAGTAGAAACTTATAGTGAGATACTGACATCTGTTATCAGTGTGTGTATGGGGGGGGAGGGAGAGTAGAAACTTATAGTGAGATACTGACATCTGTTATCAGTGTTTGTATGGGGTGAGGGAGAGTAGAAACTTATAGTGAGATACTGACATCTGTTATCAGTGTGTGTATGGGGGGGAGGAGTAGAAACTTATAGTGAGATACTGACATCTGTTATCAGTGTGTGTATGGGGGGGGAGTAGAAACTTATAGTGAGATACTGACATCTGTTATCAGTGTGTGTATGGGGGGAGAATAGAAACTTATAGTGAGATACTGACATCTGTTATCAGTGTTTGTATGGGGGGGTGAGTAGAAACTTATAGTGAGATACTGACATCTGTTATCAGTGTGTGTATGGGGGGGAGGGAGAGTAGAAACTTATAGTGAGATACTGACATCTGTTATCAGTGTGTGTGGGGGGGGGGAGGGAGAGTAGAAACTTATAGTGAGATACTGACATCTGTTATCAGTGTGTGTATGGGGGGGAGGGAGAGTAGAAACTTATAGTGAGATACTGACATCTGTTATCAGTGTGTGTATGGGGGGGGGGGGTGAGTAGAAACTTATAGTGAGATACTGACATCTGTTATCTGTGTGTGTATGGGGGGGAGAGTAGAAACTTATAATGAGATACTGACATCTGTTATCAGTGTGTGTATGGGGGGGAAGAGTAGAAACTTATAGTGAGATAATGACATCTGTTATCAGTGTGTGTATGGGTGGGGGGGGGAGTAGAAACTTATAGTGAGATACTGACATCTGTTATCAGTGTGTGTATGGGGGAAGGGAGAGTAGAAACTTATAGTGAGATACTGACATCTGTTATCATTGTGTGTATGGGGGGGGGTGAGTAGAAACTGATAGTGAGATACTGACATCTGTTATCTGTGTGTGTATGGGGGGGAGAGTAGAAACTTTTAATGAGATACTGACATCTGTTATCAGTGTGTGTATGGGGGGGGGAGTAGAAACTTATAGTGAGATACTGACATCTGTTATCAGTGTGTGTATGGGGGGGGGGGGTAGAGTAGAAACTTATAGTGAGATACTGACATCTGTTATCAGTGTGTGTATGGGGGTGGGGGAGTAGAAACTTATAGTGAGATACTGACATCTGTTATCAGTGTGTGTATGGGGGGGGAGTAGAAACTTATAGTGAGATACTGACATCTGTTATCAGTGTCTGTATGGGGAGGGAGAGTAGAAACTGATAGTGAGATACTGACATCTCTTATCAGTGTGTGTATGGGGGGGGAGAGTAGAAACTGATAGTGAGATACTGACATCTGTTATCAGTGTGTGTATTGGGGGAGGAGAGTAGAAACTTATAGTGAGATACTGACATCTGTTATCAGTGTGTGTATGGGGGGGGGAGGGAGAGTAGAAACTTATAGTGAGATACTGACATCTGTTATCAGTGTTTGTATGGGGGGGAGAGTAGAAACTTATAGTGAGATACTGACATCTGTTATCAGTGTGTGTAGGGGGGGGGAGAGTAGAAACTTATAGTGAGATACTGACATCTGTTATCAGTGTGTGTATGGGGGGGAGAGTAGAAACTTATAGTGAGATACTGACATCTGTTATCAGTGTGTGTATGGGGGGGAGAGTAGAAACTTATAGTGAGATACTGACATCTGTTATCAGTGTGTGTATGGGGGGGGGGTGAGTAGAAACTTATAGTGAGATACTGACATCTGTTATCTGTGTGTGTATGGGGGGGAGAGTAGAAACTTATAATGAGATACTGACATCTGTTATCAGTGTGTGTATGGGGGGGGGGAGAGTAGAAACTGATAGTGAGATACTGACATCTGTTATCAGTGTGTGTAGGGGGGGGGGAGGAGTAGAAACTTATAGTGAGATAATGACATCTGTTATCAGTGTGTGTATGGGTGGGGGGGGGAGTAGAAACTTATAGTGAGATACTGACATCTGTTATCAGTGTGTGTATGGGGGGAGGGAGAGTAGAAACTTATAGTGAGATACTGACATCTGTTATCATTGTGTGTATGGGGGG
Source organism: Ostrea edulis (assembly GCF_947568905.1). Taxonomy (NCBI): domain Eukaryota; kingdom Metazoa; phylum Mollusca; class Bivalvia; order Ostreida; family Ostreidae; genus Ostrea; species Ostrea edulis. The sequence continues at coordinate 5,202,926 of NC_079171.1, read as the reverse complement.
GGGGGTGAGTAGAAACTTATAGTGAGATACTGACATCTGTTATCTGTGTGTGTATGTTGGGAGAGTAGAAACTTATAGTGAGATACTGACATCTGTTATCTGTGTGTGTATGGGGGGAGAGTAGAAACTTATAGTGAGATACTGACATCTGTTATCAGTGTGTGTATGGGGGGGGGAGAGTAGAAACTGATAGTGAGATACTGACATCTGTTATCAGTGTGTGTATGGGTGGGGAGAGTAGAAACTTATAGTGAGATACTGACATCTGTTATCAGTGTGTGTATGGGGGGGGGGGGGGGTAGAGTAGAAACTTATAGTGAGATACTGACAACTGTTATCAGTGTGTGTATGGGGGTGGGGGAGTAGAAACTTATAGTGAGATACTGACATCTGTTATCAGTGTGTGTATGGGGGGGAGTAGAAACTTATAGTGAGATACTGACATCTGTTATCAGTGTCTGTATGGGGAGGGAGAGTAGAAACTTATAATGAGATACTGACATCTCTTATCAGTGTGTGTATGGGGGGGGAGAGTAGAAACTGATAGTGAGATACTGACATCTGTTATCAGTGTGTGTATTGGGGGAGGAGAGTAGAAACTTATAGTGAGATACTGACATCTGTTATCAGTGTCTGTATGGGGAGGGAGAGTAGAAACTGATAGTGAGATACTGACATCTCTTATCAGTGTGTGTATGGGGGGGGGGGGAGAGTAGAAACTGATAGTGAGATACTGACATCTGTTATCAGTGTGTGTATTGGGGGAGGAGAGTAGAAACTTATAGTGAGATACTGACATCTGTTATCAGTGTGTGTATGGGGGGGGGGGGAGGGAGAGTAGAAACTTATAGTGAGATACTGACATCTGTTATCAGTGTTTGTATGGGGGGGGAGAGTAGAAACTTATAGTGAGATACTGACATCTGTTATCAGTGTGTGTAGGGGGGGGGAGAGTAGAAACTTATAGTGAGATACTGACATCTGTTATCAGTGTGTGTATGGGGGGGAGAGTAGAAACTTATAGTGAGATACTGACATCTGTTATCAGTGTGTGTATGGGGGGGAGAGTAGAAACTTATAGTGAGATACTGACATCTGTTATCAGTGTGTGTATGGGGGGGGGGGTGAGTAGAAACTTATAGTGAGATACTGACGTCTGTTATCTGTGTGTGTATGGGGGGGAGAGTAGAAACTTATAATGAGATACTGACATCTGTTATCAGTGTGTGTATGGGGGGGGGAGAGTAGAAACTGATAGTGAGATACTGACATCTGTTATCAGTGTGTGTAGGGGGGGAGGAGTAGAAACTTATAGTGAGATAATGACATCTGTTATCAGTGTGTGTATGGGTGGGGGGGGGGAGTAGAAACTTATAGTGAGATACTGACATCTGTTATCAGTGTGTGTATGGGGGGAGGGAGAGTAGAAACTTATAGTGAGATACTGACATCTGTTATCATTGTGTGTATGGGGGGGGGGGGGGTGAGTAGAAACTTATAGTGAGATACTGACATCTGTTATCTGTGTGTGTATGTTGGGAGAGTAGAAACTTATAGTGAGATACTGACATCTGTTATCTGTGTGTGTATGGGGGTGGGGGAGTAGAAACTTATAGTGAGATACTGACATCTGTTATCTGTGTGTGTATGTTGGGAGAGTAGAAACTTATAGTGAGATACTGACATCTGTTATCTGTGTGTGTATGGGGGGGGGGGGGGAGAGTAGAAACTTTTAATGAGATACTGACATCTGTTATCAGTGTGTGTATGGGGGGGGGGGGAGTAGAAACTTATAGTGAGATACTGACATCTGTTATCAGTGTGTGTATGGGGGGGAGAGTAGAAACTGATAGTGAGATACTGACATCTGTTATCAGTGTGTGTATGGGGGGGGAGGGAGAGTAGAAACTTATAGTGAGATACTTACATCTGTTATCAGTGTGTGTATGGGGGGGGAGGAGTAGAAACTGATAGTGAGATACTGACATCTGTTATCAGTGTGTGTATGGGGGGAGAGTAGAAACTTATAGTGAGATACTGACATCTGTTATCAGTGTGTGTATGGGGGGGGGAGTAGAAACTTATAGTGAGATACTGACATCTGTTATCAGTGTGTGTATGGGGGGGGGGGAGAGTAGAAACTTATAGTGAGATACTGACATCTGTTATAAGTGTGTGTATGGGAAGGGGGGAGTAGAAACTTATATTGAGATACTGACATCTGTTATCAGTGTGTGTATGGGGGGGGGGGGGCAGAGTAGAAACTTATAGTGAGATACTGACATCTGTTATCAGTGTGTGTATGGGGGGGAGTAGAAACTTATAGTGAAATACTGACATCTGTTATCAGTGTGTGTATGGGGGGAGGAGAGTAGAAACTTATAGTGAGATACTGACATCTGTTATCAGTGTGTGTATGGGGGGGGGGGGGGGGGAGTAGAAACTTATAGTGAGATAATGACATCTGTTATCAGTGTGTGTATGGGGGGGAGAGTAGAAACTTATAGTGAGATACTGACATCTGTTATCAGTGTGTGTATGGGGGTGGGGGAGTAGAAACTTATAGTGAGATACTGACATCTGTTATCAGTGTGTGTATGGGGGGAAGGGGGAGAGTAGAAACTTATAGTGAGATACTTACATCTGTTATCAGTGTGTGTATGGGGGGGGGGGAGTAGAAACTGATAATGAGATACTGACATCTGTTATCAGTGTGTGTATGGGGGGGAGTAGAAACTGATAGTGAGATACTGACATCTGTTATCAGTGTGTGTATGGGGAAGAGGGGGAGAGTAGAAACTTATAGTGAGATACTGACATCTGTTATCAGTGTGTGTATGGGGGGAGAGAGTAGAAACTTATAGTGAGATACTGACATCTGTTATCAGTGTGTGTATGGGGGGGGGGGAGAGTAGAAACTTATAGTGAGATACTGACATCTGTTATCAGTGTGTGTATGGGGGGGGAGTAGAAACTTATAGTGAGATACTGACATCTGTTATCAGTGTGTGTATGGGAGGGGAGGGAGAGTAGAAACTTATAGTGAGATACTGACATCTGTTATCAATGTGTGTATGGGGGGGGGGGGGGGTTAGAAACTTATAGTGAGATACTGACATCTGTTATCAGTGTGTGTAAGGGGGGGTGAGAGTAGAAACTTATAGTGAGATACTGACATCTGTTATCAGTGTGTGTATGGGGGGAGGGGAGAGTAGAAACTTATAGTGAGATACTGACATCTGTTATCAGTGTGTGTAGGGGGGGAGAGTAGAAACTTATAGTGAGATACTGACATCTGTTATCAGTGTGTGTATGGGGGGGAGAGTAGAAACTTATAGTGAGATACTGACATCTGTTATCAGTGTGTGTATGGGGGGGGGGGTGAGTAGAAACTTATAGTGAGATACTGACATCTGTTATCTGTGTGTGTATGGGGGGGGGGGAGTAGAAACTTATAGTGAGATACTGACATCTGTTATCAGTGTGTGTATGGGGGGAAGGAGTAGAAACTTATAGTGAGATACTGACATCTGTTATCAGTGTGTGTATGGGGGGGGAGTAGAAACTTATAGTGAGATACTGACATCAGTTATCAGTGTGTGTATGGGGGGGGGGGGTAGAGTAGAAACTTATAGTGAGATACTGACATCAGTTATCAGTGTGTGTATGGGGGGGTAGAGTAGAAACTTATAATGAGATACTGACATCAGTTATCAGTGTGTGTATGGGGGTGGGGGAGTAGAAACTTATATTGAGATACTGACATCTGTTATCAGTGTGTGTATGGGGGGGGGGAGTAGAAACTTATAGTGAGATACTGACATCTGTTATCAGTGTGTGTATGGGGAGGGAGAGTAGAAACTTATAGTGAGATACTGACATCTCTTATCAGTGTGTGTATGGGGGGGGGAGAGCAGAAACTTATAGTGAGATAATGACATCTGTTATCAGTGTGTGATGGGGGGGGGGAGGGAGAGTAGAAACTTATAGTGAGATACTGACATCTGTTATCAGTGTGTGTATGGGGGGAGAGTAGAAACTTATAGTGAGATACTGACATCTGTTATCAGTGTTTGTATGGGGGGGGGGAGAGTAGAAACTTATAGTGAGATACTGACATCTGTTATCAGTGTGTGTATGGGGGGGAGAGTAGAAACTTATAGTGAGATACTGACATCTGTTATCTGTGTGTGTATGGGGGGGAGAGTAGAAACTTATAATGAGATACTGACATCTGTTATCAGTGTGCGTATGGGGGGGGGGGTGAGTAGAAACTTATAGTGAGATACTGACATCTGTTATCTGTGTGTGTATGGGGGGGAGAGTAGAAACTTATAATGAGATACTGACATCTGTTATCAGTGTGTGTATCGGGGGGAGGAGTAGAAACTTATAGTGAGATACTGACATCTGTTATCAGTGAGTGTATGGGGGGGAGTAGAAACGTATAGTGAGATACTGACATCTGTTATCAGTGTGTGTATGGGGGTGGGGGAGTAGAAACTTATAGTGAGATACTGACATCTGTTATCAGTGTGTGTATGGGGGGGGGGAGTAGAAACTTATAGTGAGATACTGACATCAGTTATCAGTGTGTGTATGGGGGTGGGGGAGTAGAAACTTATAGTGAGATACTGACATCTGTTATCAGTGTGTGTATGGGGGGGAGAGTAGAAACTTATAGTGAGATACTGACATCTGTTATCAGTGTGTGTATGGGGAGGGAGAGTAGAAACTTATAGTGAGATACTGACATCTCTTATCAGTGTGTGTATGCGGGGGGGAGAGTAGAAACTTATAGTGAGATAATGACATCTGTTATCAGTGTGTGTATGGAGGGGGGAGGGAAAGTAGAAACTTATAGTGAGATACTGACATCTGTTATCAGTGTGTGTATGGGGGGGGGGGGAGAGTAGAAACTTATAGTGAGATACTGACATCTGTTATCAGTGTGTGTGTTGGGGGGGGGGGGGGGTGAGAGTAGAAACTTATAGTGAGATACTGACATCTGTTATCAGTGTGTGTATGGGGAGAGGGAGAGTAGAAACTTATAGTGAGATACTGACATCTGTTATCAGTGTGTGTATGGGGGGGGGAGTAGAAACTTATAGTGAGATACTGACATCTGTTATCAGTGTGTGTGTGGGGGGGGGGAGAGTAGAAACTTATAGTGAGATACTGACATCTGTTATCAGTGTGTGTGTGGGAGGGGGGAGAGTAGTAACTTATAGTGAGATACTGAAATCTGTTATCAGTGTGTGTATGGGGGGATAGAGAGTAGAAACTTATAGTGAGATACTGACATCTGTTATCAGTGTGTGTATGGGGGATGGGGGAGGGAGAACGACCACCCTCAGAAGCATATTGTGACATATATATACATCTTGTTATTGTGGGAGAGAGAAACAGAGAGAAAGATACCGGTCACCCTCGGAAGATATAGACATCTTGTCATTGAGTTATTGCCGTGTTATTGTCGTGTTATCGTTGTGTTTTTGTTGTTATGTTGAGTTACTGTTGTTATTGTGTTAATGTGTTTTTTAGCCATGAAGTGCCAGTTCCAGGCTCACTCTGACATGATTAACACACTGGAGATGTGTGAGAGAAACGAACGAGTCCTAATTATCTCTGCCTCCTCTGACTGCAGCGTAGCCATGTACGACGTCCTGGGCAACCTCATCGGTGTATTCGGTCAGGTGTGTTGTACTAAGTACTTAACATTGTAGTGGTCAGTTGGCTCCAGTACTTAACAGACAGTTAGTATGCAGGCCGCACTGCTGTAGCTGACCAGTGTAGAATATTCGTAATGATTGATAATCGGGATACAATTAACATGCTGACGATACATGTGTGATTGCTATAATTAGTACTGACAGCTGATGATACATGTGTGATTGCTATAATTAGTGCTGACAGCTGATGATTCATGTGTGATTGCTATAATTAGTACTGACAGCTGATGATACATGTGTGATTGCTATAATTAGTACTGACAGCTGATGATACATGCGTGATTGCTATAATTAGTATTGACAGCTGACGATACATGTGTGATTGCTATAATTAGTACTGACAGCTGACGATACATGTGTGATTGCTATAATTAGTACTGACAGCTGATGATACATGTGTGATTGCTATAATTAGTGCTGACAGCTGATGATTCATGTGTGATTGCTATAATTAGTGCTGACAGCTGATGATACATGTGTGATTGCTATAATTTTCAAGTACTTTTACTATGATTGGTTGTAAAACTGATGATGTAAGTACTTTTGCTGTGATTTGTAATCATAAGCTGATGATTACAGTACAGGTACTATTGCTAGTTATTATTAGTATACTGTTATCATGTTTAATAGTCACAGCTATCGCATGTATTACAGATGCTTAGTATTGCTTAATTACAGCTCAATTAAGTGAGGGTGTTACTTGTTGTGAATATTAAGGCTATGAAAATATTGTAGCAAGTTTTCGTACGTAATCCATATCAGTATTGTGATGCCATTTGCCAATCGGGTCATGCTTGTCCTCTTCTGTAACTGATAATGGCTACAGAAAGAGCCGAGTAGTTACAGTTGGCAATTTGCAGCTGAATTCTTTGGATAGATGTCAGTAATCTCATTGTTTGCTTCGACGTTAACTTACTCTATATATGTGTCAGTTCTTGGTATTGTTGTACGGTGTGCTGTAACCATGGTAATTTGATATCTTTTCTACAGGAGGAGCACTGGAAGATCGAGCCATATGACCCAGCGGAAGAACAATTCCAGGAATCCGAGAGTGAGGTACCACCATTATCATTTATCATGTCTACTGCAACACACAAATTCACATTATTATGTCTACTGCAACACACAGATTCACATTAACATGTCTACTGCAACACACAAATTCACATTATCATTTATCATGTCTACTACAACACACAAATTCACATTATCATTTATCATGTCTACTGCAACACACAAATTCACATTATCATTTATCATGTCTACTGCAACACACAAATTCACATTATTATGTCTACTGCAACACACAAATTCACATTATCATGTCTACTGCAACACACAAGTTCACATTATCATGTCTACTGCAACACATAAATTCACATTATCATTTATCATGTGTACTGCAACACACAAATTTATGTGTGAGGGACTTTACACTAAACCGTGAGGCCACTCTTCACATACTGATTTTGACTGCAGATTACTCCGTTCACCTCATCAAGATATCGAGCTCACTGAAGGTTTGACCGGTCAGCATTAGGCACCTAATCCCACCTCTGATATACCCAGGGGTCCATGTTTGCCTTTGTCTTGATAAATGTTCCTCGTATGGCAGATATCAAATAAAGTGTTCTTCATACCGCAGATATCAAATAAAGTGTTCTTCATACCGCAGATATCAAATAAAAATGTTCTGCAGATAAGTTGGGAAAATCCTTCGCTATAACTCCACTATATAGAATGTTGAAATGGGTTGGCAAAGAAAAACCGCACAAATATTTACATGATATTCCTAACACACTATTTTATTTGCTTTGTGTATAACAGTGTTTGTTCCAACCATTTAGAGCCCATGCTTTTCTAGGAATAGACACAGTTACAAAAGTGTGTATCCTCTGAGTTTGGTGGATGTAAATCCATCGAAGAAAATCGGCATTCATGCGACTGTATAAACAGAAGTCCCTAAAGTAAATACCTACAGGAGTCCCCAATCACATACAGGTCCCTAAAGTAAATACCTACAGGAGTCCCCAATCACATACAGGTCCCTAAAGTAAATACCTACAGGAGTCCCCAATCACATACAGGTCCCTAAAGTAAATACCTACAGGAGTCCCCAATCACATACAGGTCCCTAAAGTAAATACCTACAGGAGTCCCCAATCACATACAGGTCCCTAAAGTAAATACATACAGGAGTCCCCAATCACATACAGGTCCCTAAAGTAAATACCTACAGGAGTCCCCAATCACATACAGGTCCCTAAAGTAAATACCAACAGGGGTCTCCAATCACATACAGGTCCCGTGGGGATCCGGGTTAAAATAGGTCCTCAGTACCCCTTGCTTGTCGTAAGAGGCGACTAAATGGGGCGGTCCTTCGGATGAGACCGCAAAAACCGAGGTCCCGTGTCACGGCAGATGTGGCACAATAAAGATCCCTTCCTGCTCAAAGGCCGTAAGTGTCAAGCATAGGTCTAAATTTTGCAGAGCAGCAATGGTGACGTCTCCATATAAGTGAAAGATTCTTGAGAGGGATGTTAAAACAATATGTAATCAATCAATTTTGAACACCTTCAGAAGGTGGGTTCTCTAGTTAATCACCTTCACAATAACAGTTCTGAAGGTAACCTCTCTAATTTCCTTTACTCTATAGAAGGTGATTGAGCAAGGTGTGCTGTTGTGTACCATCAATGCAAATCTAGATTCAAACAGATTCAAAATATTTATAAAAGATTAAAACACAAGATAAGACATGTATGGCTGATGTTTTCTGTTTTCAATCACAGCAGATATCTAAAATGGTGAGACTCTTTTGGATTTGTGCATTATCGTAGTCATCCAAGTATTTGGTTTTGTTTTTGTCAAATCTCTTGGCCTTTTGTGTTAAATTCTTCAATTCACTTTTTGCTGTGAAGATTATTCAGTATGGAACATGTAATGTTTCTGCAGAATAGAAGTTCTACTTGAAATTAGAGATTTTATTTTGGAGCTTCATGAAATAGAGATTTTATTTATAACTTCAGATATTAGATATTTTATTTATAACTTCAGGTATTAGACATTTTATTTGTAACTTCAGGTATTAGACATTTTATTTGTAAGTTCAGAGATTAGAATTTTCATTTGTAAGTTTAGAGATTAGAGATTTTATTTGTAAGTTCAGATATTAGATATTTTATTTGTAACTTCATGTATTAGAGATTTTATTTGTAACTTCAGAGATTAGATATTTTATTTATAACTTCAGGTATTAGACATTTTATTTGTAACTTCAGGTATTAGAGATTTTATTTGTAAGTTCAGAGATTAGAGATTTTATTTATAACTTCAGATATTAGAGATTTTATTTATAACTTCAGGTATTAGAGATTTTATTTGTAACTTCAGATATTAGATATTTTATTTATAACTTCAGGTATTAGAGATTTTATTTATAACTTCAGAGATTAGAGATTTTATTTTTAAGTTCAGAGATTACTCCTATGTATTATATTATGTTAGATTTTTAGAAGTGATAAGCTATTGGATCTTGAATTCTAGTTACTCATGCTGACACGTCATTGGACGAAAGCTTCAGGGAAGTCCATTGAGCAGCATCTGAAATGTAAACAATTCATGACTGTCTGTTGAACCTTAGCAGTGGTATACTGACTATCACCAAACTGGAGTCTGTGAGGTGTTGATTTATTAACCAGAATAAAACTTGACATACCCTTTGTTGAGGCTTCCTCTATAAAATGTTGGTCCCGTGGAATACGGATAAAAATAGCTCCTCAGTACCTCCTTGCTTGTCGTAAGAGGCGACTGAATGGGGCAGTCCTTCGGATGGGACTGCAAAAACTGAGGCCCTGTGTCGCAGCAGGTGTGGCACGATAAAGATCCCTCCCTGCTCAATGGCCGTAAATGCCGAGGATTGGCCTAAATTTTGCAACCCTTCACCGTCAATGGTGACATCTCCATATGAGTGACAAATTTACTAGCTGTGTACAATCAATCAACCTTATGAAATGTTGATGTATTGTGAATAAAACTACTGAGAGTGCCTGGAAAGACTCTGTCATATCACTAAATCACATTCATATATAGGACTCACAGCAGATGGGACTGGTCGACAGGGGATGCTTACTCCTCCTAGACACCTGATACCACTTCTGGTGTGTCTAGGGCTCCATGTTTGCTCAACTATCTATTTTGTAATCCTTATAGGAGTTATTAGATTGATCACTGTTCGTTATCTTCACCTTTCATATGTCTAGAATTAGTCAGAAAATCAAATTTCTCTTCAGGAGGAGATCGAGGAGATGGGAGAGCTGGAGACTGTTGTGATAGTGGAGGAAGACAACTGGGAGCCGGACGAACGGGCGATCACCAACCCCGAGGAGTACCGAATAAACACATGGGATAACACATTTCTGGGTATGTATGTCACCGAGGAGTACCGAATAAACACATGGATAACACATTACTGGGTATGTATGTCACCGAGGAGTACCGAATAAACACATGGATAACACATTTCTGGGTATGTATGTCACCGAGGAGTACCGAATAAACACATGGATAACACATTTCTGGGTATGTATGTCACCGAGGAGTACCGAATAAACACATGGATAACACATTTCTGGGTATGTATGTCACCGAGGAGTACCGAATAAACACATGGATAGCACATTTCTGGGTATGTATGTCACTGAGGAGTACCGAATAAACACATGGGATAACACATTTCTGGGTATGTATGTCACCGAGGAGTACCGAATAAACACGTGGATAACACATTTCTGGGTATGTATGTCACCGAGGAGTACAGAATAAACACATGGGATAACACATTACTGGGTATCTATGTCACCGAGGAGTACCGAATAAACATGTGCCATTGTGATAACACGGTACTGGGTATGTATGTCACCGAGGAGTACCGAATAAACACATGGGATAACACATTTCTGGGTATGTATGTCACCGAGGAGTACCGAATAAACACGTGGATAACACATTTCTGGGTATGTATGTCACCGAGGAGTACAGAATAAACACATGGGATAACACATTACTGGGTATCTATGTCACCGAGGAGTACCGAATAAACATGTGCCATTGTGATAACACGTTACTGGGTATGTATGTCACCGAGGAGTACCGAATAAACACGTGGATAACACATTACTGGGTATGTATGTCACCGAGGAGTACCGAATAAACACATGGGATAACACATTACTGGGTATGTATGTCACCGAGGAGTACCGAATAAACATGTGCCATTGTGATAACACGTTACTGGGTATGTATGTCACCGAGGAGTACCGAATAAACACGTGGATAACACATTTCTGGGTATGTATGTCACTGAGGAGTTCCGAATAAACACGTGGGATGACACAGTGATGATTGTATTGTACTTGGGGAAATTTCATTAATGCAATTTGATTTGGAGAACACTATGTTGATGTTCAGCCCCAGTTAAACCTACAAATTATTTGTGTGTACTGCTAAATAATGGCCTGATAATGTTGCTTTTGTGTTGTTAGGCAAAAATTATCAAGAATTACGGGTTCAGAAGCGCGAGCGGAAGCAGCCTAGTACTATTCCGGACTTGCCGTACTTGCACTGGGAGAGGACAGGCCACGCCCCCGCCGGGCCGTACTCAGTAAGTGTACAGATTATATGACTCACAAGGGTTTTCTACACCAGTGTAGACCTTGATTACCTTCAACTAGATGAGCCCTCAGTGGAATAAAGCAAAGTACATCAGGCCTGGAGGTTATAAAACTCTTTAAGCATGTTTTCTTGATCAAACTCAAACTCCGTAATCTAGATCGTACTCAAAAGTGAAGGTTATATAAAATCATTCTCATTCTCAAATGGAGTACTTGCTCAAGATTTTTTGAGTATGCTGGGAGCTTACTCAAAACAAACAAGACTGAGTTTGAGTATGAGTATGGTTAAAGTTTTATAACCTCCAGGTCAGATGAAATGTATAACATACTGTAAAAAATATCTTAAAGCAGATCGATCATCACATATTTTGAGATTCCTTCAGAATAAGGAACTGAGATTGGCTTACTTGGATGTTGTTCTCTGAAAATGAACAAGAGAAAATTTCTTTTGTAGTCTCTGGACACACAACAGATACAGGATTTTGATCCGCCGAAGAAACCCAACACGTCCTACACCGAGAGTGTGTCCACCGCCTCCAACCTCCCCAAGCTCCCCAACCTAGTGGACAGTGAGTATTACTATCTTACAACAGTACTAACACAACCTTCCCACCCTCCCCACCCTCCCCAACCTGGTGGACAGTGAGTAGAAATATCTGTCACAACAGTACTAACACAAGCTCCCCACCCTGGTAGACAGTGAGTACTAATATCTGTTACAACACTACTAACACAACCTCCTCACCCTGGTGGACAGTGAGTAGAAATATCTGTTACAACAGTACTAACACAACCTCCTCACCCTGGTGGACAGTGAGTAGAAATATCTGTTACAACAGTACTAACACAACCTCCTCACCCTGGTGGACAGTGAGTATTACTATCTTACAACAGTACTAACACAACCTCCTCACCCTGGTGGACAGTGAGTACTAATATCTGTTACAGCAGTATTAACACAACCTCCCCACCCTGGTAGACAGCAAGTACACATCCTGTTACACAAGTATTACAAGTATTATACTGTGAAAATGAATACTATCTGTATAAGATATAAACAATAGGAATTAATCTAAACAGTAATGTCATTTCTTTGATGTTTTATGAGATGATGAAGGTAGCTGCAGAAAACATGCATAACCCACACACACATACGTACCTACAGAAAAAAAAAATCAGCAATGATTGCTCCCTTCATCACCTGATAAAACCACCCGATAAAACAACAAAGAAATTAAGACATTCATTTATTATTTATATTTCAATTCTTTTGTATTTTTAAAAATATAAATTAGATTTTAAAGTGCTGAAATATCATACTGTTGACCATTTTGTTACTTTAAATAGAACAGTCAATGCAACCTTAGACCTTGACGACGTTTCATATTTGGTAAGGATTACGTGGACAGATGATGCTAAAAAAGCCGGATCAAACTACTTTACAACAAACTTGTATTCATTGTTTAATGATGAAAGCAATATCAATTTCAAAAGAAAATAAACAGAAAGATTCAGTGAATGTAAATCTTCAGTAGTACACAATAGGTATTATTATCCTCTCATTGGTCTGGCCACTGTTGTCTCTCCCTTATTGTTCTGATGATTGTGTTGTCTCCCTTATTGTTCTGATGATTGTGTTGTCTCCCTTATTGTTCTGGCCACTGTTGTTTCCCTTATTGTTCTGGTGACTGTGTTGTCTTCCTTATTGTTCTGATGACTGTGTTGTCTCCCTTATTGTTCCGGTCAGTGTGTTGTCTCCCTTATTGTTCTGATCACTGTGTTGTCTCCCTTATTGTTCTGATCACTGTGTTGTCTCCCTTATTGTTCTGGTGACTGTGTTGTCTCCCTTATTGTTCTGATCACAGTGTTGTCTCCCTTATTGTTCTGATGACTCTGTTGTCTTTCTGATTGTTCTGATGACTGTGTTGTTTCCCTTATTATTCTGATGACTCTGTTGTTTCCCTTATTCTGGTGACTGTGTTGTCTTCCTTATTGTTCTGGTGATTGTGTTGTCTCCCTTATTGTTCTGATCACTGTGTTGTCTTCCTTATTGTTCTGATCACTGTGTTGTCTCCCTTATTCTGGTGACTGTGTTGTCTCCCTTATTGTTCTGGTCACTGTGTTGTCTCCCTTATTGTTCTGGTCAGTGTGTTGTCTTCCTTATTGTTCTGATCACTGTGTTGTTTCCCTTATTGTTCTGGTCAGTGTGTTGTCTCCCTTATCGTTCTGGTGACTGTGTTGTCTCCCTTATTGTTCTGATCACAGTGTTGTCTCCCTTATTGTTCTGATGACTGTGTTGTCTTTCTGATTGTTCTGATGACTGTGTTGTTTCCCTTATTATTCTGATGACTCTGTTGTTTCCCTTATTCTGGTGACTGTGTTGTCTTCCTTATTGTTCTGATCACTGTGTTGTCTTCCTTATTGTTCTGATCACTGTGTTGTCTCCCTTATTCTGGTGACTGTGTTGTCTCCCTTATTGTTCTGGTCAGTGTGTTGTCTCCCTTATTGTTCTGGTGACTGTGTTGTCTTCCTTATTGTTCTGATCACTGTGTTGTCTCCCTTATTGTTCTGGTCAGTGTGTTGTCTCCCTTATTGTTCTGGTGACTGTGTTGTCTCCCTTATTGTTCTGATCACAGTGTTGTCTCCCTTATTGTTCTGATGACTGTGTTGTCTTTCTGATTGTTCTGATGACTGTGTTGTTTCCCTTATTATTCTGATGACTCTGTTGTTTCCCTTATTCTGGTGACTGTGTTGTCTTCCTTATTGTTCTGGTGATTGTGTTGTCTCCCTTATTGTTCTGATCACTGTGTTGTCTCCCTTATTCTGGTGACTGTGTTGTCTCCCTTATTGTTCTGGTGACTGTGTTGTCTCCCTTATTGTTCTGGTGATTGTGTTGTCTCCCTTATTGTTCTGATCACTGTGTTGTCTTCCTTATTGTTCTGATGACTGTGTTGTCTCCCTTATTGTTCTGGTGACTGTGTTGTCTCCCTTATTGTTCTGGTCAGTGTGTTGTTTCCCTTATTGTTCTGGTGACTGTGTTGTCTCCCTTATTGTTCTGGTGACTGTGTTGTCTCCCTTATTGTTCTGATGACTGTGTTGTCTTTCTGATTGTTCTGATGACTGTGTTGTTTCCCTTATTATTCTGATGACTGTTGTTTCCCTTATTCTGGTCACTGTGTTGTCTTCCTTATTGTTCTGGTGATTGTGTTGTCTCCCTTATTGTTCTGATGACTGTGTTGTCTCCCTTATTGTTCTGGTCACTGTGTTGTCTTCCTTATTGTTCTGATCACTGTGTTGTCTCCCTTATTGTTCTGGTCAGTGTGTTGTTTCCCTTATTGTTCTGATGACTGTGTTGTCTCCCTTATTGTTCTGGTGACTGTGTTGTCTCCCTTATTGTTCTGGTGATTGTGTTGTCTCCCTTATTGTTCTGGTCAGTGTGTTGTTTCCCTTATTGTTCTGATCACTGTGTTGTCTCCCTTATTGTTCTGGTCAGTGTGTTGTCTCCCTTATTGTTCTGGTGACTGTGTTGTCTCCCTTATTGTTCTGATGACTGTGTTGTCTCCCTTATTGTTCTGATGACTGTGTTGTCTCCCTTATTGTTCTGGTGATTGTGTTGTCTCCCTTATTGTTCTGGTGATTGTGTTGTCTCCCTTATTGTTCTGGTGACTGTGTTGTCTCCCTTATTGTTCTGGTGACTGTGTTGTCTCCCTTATTGTTCTAGTGATTGTGTTGTCTCCCTTATTGTTCTGGTGATTGTGTTGTCTCCCTTATTGTTCTGATGACTGTGTTGTCTCCCTTATTGTTCTGTTGATTGTGTTGTCTCCCTTATTGTTCTGATCACTGTGTTGTCTCCCTTATTGTTCTGGTCAGTGTGTTGTCTCCCTTATTGTTCTGGTGACTGTGTTGTCTCCCTTATTGTTCTGATGACTGTGTTGTCTCCCTTATTGTTCTGATGACTGTGTTGTCTCCCTTATTGTTCTGGTGATTGTGTTGTCTCCCTTATTGTTCTGGTGATTGTGTTGTCTCCCTTATTGTTCTGGTGACTGTGTTGTCTCCCTTATTGTTCTGGTGACTGTGTTGTCTCCCTTATTGTTCTGGTGATTGTGTTGTCTCCCTTATTGTTCTGGTGATTGTGTTGTCTCCCTTATTGTTCTGATGACTGTGTTGTCTCCCTTATTGTTCTGTTGATTGTGTTGTCTCCCTTATTGTTCTGATCACTGTGTTGTCTCCCTTATTGTTCTGGTCAGTGTGTTGTCTCCCTTATTGTTCTGGTGATTGTGTTGTCTCCCTTATTGTTCTGGTGATTGTGTTGTCTCCCTTATTGTTCTGATCACTGTGTTGTCTCCCTTATTGTTCTGGTGACTGTGTTGTCTCCCTTATTGTTCTGATGACTGTGTTGTCTCCCTTATTGTTCTGGTGATTGTGTTGTCTCCCTTATTGTTCTGATCACTGTGTTGTCTCCCTTATTGTTCTGGTCAGTGTGTTGTCTCCCTTATTGTTCTGGTGATTGTGTTGTCTCCCTTATTGTTCTGGTGATTGTGTTGTCTCCCTTATTGTTCTGATCACTGTGTTGTCTCCCTTATTGTTCTGGTGACTGTGTTGTCTCCCTTATTGTTCTGATGACTGTGTTGTCTCCCTTATTGTTCTGGTGACTGTGTTGTCTCCCTTATTGTTCTGGTGACTGTGTTGTCTCCCTTATTGTTCTGGTCAGTGTGTTGTTTCCCTTATTGTTCTGGTGACTGTGTTGTCTCCCTTATTGTTCTGGTGACTGTGTTGTCTCCCTTATTGTTCTGGTGATTGTGTTGTCTCCCTTATTGTTCTGGTGATTGTGTTGTCTCCCTTATTGTTCTGATCACTGTGTTGTCTCCCTTATTGTTCTGGTGACTGTGTTGTCTCCCTTATTGTTCTGATGACTGTGTTGTCTCCCTTATTGTTCTGGTGACTGTGTTGTCTCCCTTATTGTTCTGGTGACTGTGTTGTCTCCCTTATTGTTCTGGTCAGTGTGTTGTTTCCCTTATTGTTCTGGTGACTGTGTTGTCTCCCTTATTGTTCTGGTGACTGTGTTGTCTCCCTTATTGTTCTGGTGATTGTGTTGTCTCCCTTATTGTTCTGATCACTGTGTTGTCTCCCTTATTGTTCTGGTCAGTGTGTTGTCTCCCTTATTGTTCTGGTGATTGTGTTGTCTCCCTTATTGTTCTGGTGACTGTGTTGTCTCCCTTATTGTTCTGGTGATTGTGTTGTCTCCCTTATTGTTCTGGTGACTGTGTTGTCTCCCTTATTGTTCTGATCACTGTGTTTTGTCTCCCTTATTGTTCCGGTCAGTGTGTTGTTTCCTTTATTGTTCTGGTCACTGTGTTGTCTCCCTTATTGTTCTGATCACAGTGTTGTCTCCCTTATTGTTCTGGTCAGTGTGTTGTCTCCCTTATTGTTCTGGTGATTGTGTTGTCTCCCTTATTGTTCTGGTGATTGTGTTGTCTCCCTTTTTGTTCTGGTGACTGTGTTGTCTTCCTTATTGTTCTGGTGACTGTGTTGTCTCCCTTATTGTTCTGGTGACTGTGTTGTCTCCCTTATTGTTCTGGTGACTGTGTTGTCTTTCTGATTGTTCTGGTCAATGTGTTGTCTCCCGTTTTTGATGGTACAAGCAAGATAACCCCAATAAAAGTAAATTACAAATATGCGGGATCATTTATCAATAAATTCGAATTGCGATGTTAGTGTCAATATGAAAGTCAAAAATAATAATTAAGAAGATAGATATTAACAATCTAATGCAATTTGCATTTCGCTTGATGTTTACATTTTTGCCTTATGAAATACGTTAAGAAATGTTTACACTTGACATTGTGTTTCTTGCGTCTTTCTATTATGATGTCACAATCGAAAGCTTTCTGTCTCATTAATGCTCCTATTACTACCCTAAACCTTAGTGTTTTGCTTTTGTTTAACATGTACATGCAAAACTTAAACAGTACCAATATTGATGCACCAAATGCGCATTTCGACAAATAATGTCTCTTCAGTGATGCTCAACATGTAAAACTTATACGGTACCAATATCGATGCACCAAATGCGCATTTCGACAAATAATGTCTCTTCAGTGATGCTCAAGCCAAAATTTTGGAAATTCGAAATAACTTTTGAATAAATTTGTAAGAGCTAAAAGGAAAACTAGAGTGCCAAAACTGGAGCCAAATTCGTCCATCTAATAAATGTATACCATCGAGTGTAAAACAAAATTGTGCATGTCGTTACGGGTAACATAGACAGTTTATTTCACTTACACAAGAAATGTTTTTTCAGCTCTAAAGCAGCCTGTTCCAGAGAAGGAGATCTTCCCTAAGTATATCCTGGACTTCGAGGCGAAGATGAAGGATTATCACAAACGTCAGCTCAGTCAAGGAAATTCCTCCAATGCCGTAAGATTTTCCTTAAATTCTACAGGTTTTATAGACAGAAATTCCTCCAACGCCGTAAGATTCTCCTTAAATTCTACAAGTTGTATAGAGAGAAATTCCTCCAACGCTGTAAGATTCTCCTTAAATTCTACAGGTTTTATAGAGAGAAATTCCTCCAACGCCGTAAGGTTCTCCTTAAATTCTACAGGTTTTATAGAGAGAAATTTAAGGAGGAATAACACCCCAGAGAAATCCAATGTGGATGAAAAGTGGAGGATATGTACAATGATATTTAGAAATTGAAAACTTTCAATATTTCTATACATGTATTTAGTTAAAATTGCAGTTTTAGTAGAAAGTAAAATGGAAAAAAAAAAATTAATAATCCCAGCTGAACTCGAACATGCGATCTACAGATGATATATTAACCAACTGAGCTACCTAGTAGTAGCTAGGCGATTAGATTTAAAGGGGATTACAGGAATTGCTGATATTTCTATTTTCATTTATGTTTTAAAAGGAAATCAGCCATTCACTATTTACCTACCTTTCACATCATATAATGGCATTAGTGCTAAAGATGCTGGGTATTTTGTACTTATAACTGTGTAAGAGAAATCTTGATGTTGTATGTTGTAGCCTGGCATTCTGGGATTGAAAGGAAAACTTGGAGCTGGGATGGCTAAGTCCAGCTTACAGAGCATCGGCCTACAGCTCGGGAAACAGGTCCTCAACACGCCCGCTCCCAAACCGTCCAAGTCAGTCAAGAGCTTTAAAATGAAGTCCATATCACGGAGGACCTCCGTAGTGTCCACAGAAACGTCTCAGGCCTACTGAAGAGGGGTGTACATTGTGTCTTCTCAGGCCTACTGAAGAGGGGTGTACATTGACTTAACGCCCATGTGTGGATGTTTTTTCTAACTCATATTGATCATCTCCGAGAACTGGTTCAGTTTTGAAGATACTAGGATTCAGTGCTGTTTACAAACTTGATTTATTCTTGCCTGATGAGATTTGACAGGTTACAGGAAAAGATACGGGGGAATGTGATTCGACATGTTACTAACGTGTGCGTACAAATACCTGCACTTTGAATGGACACTAAGGTCTGAGGCTTGGTTCCATGGTAAAATGTCTTCAAAGTTCAATTATTTGGATTTTATTTTCTTGCAAGAGACTTTAGAATATGTGTGTGAATTAAAGTTTATGCTGAAACACAAATCATAAAACAAAACACACAAGAATATGTAGGAGGTGACATAAAGACGGTTTATTTTATAATCATGAAAAAAAAATGATGGTCACATTTTGTTTTTGATAAGTGTTTTTATTGATATTTCTCATATTTACATATATACACTGACAACTTCTGACACGTATTTTAAACCCTTCTCTGAAGATATCCTTAACCATAATCATGCATTTATCTAATATCAGAAGATATTAACGACCATGAGTTGAATGTGATGAATTCCGTTTATAAGAGGCACTGTGATATTTACAGCTGTATTTGTGTAATATTGATATTTTTATGATAAATGTCACACTTAAAATACATAAAAATGTTGTTCTTCCTTTGTGGGATTCCTAAACAAAGTAGACACCACGACCTCTAGGCTGACCAGAATCACTGGAGTGTATACAGAGTGTGTATGTATATTAGTTACACCGTCAGTTTGGGGACGTAATACGGGGTAACCCAGGGTGTGAAATGGAAATCCGAACTGGGCGAGGGGAATGACTCCGTATTACGTCCCAAACTGACGGTGAAACTAATATTATCCTGCTGAAGGCCTTCAGAAAAGGCTCGGGGATAGAAAGCACACAACGCGTTGGATATTAAATCATACTAAACCATGGACGATTCTTTTGATCACAAGTTAAACACCCCCCCCCCCCCCCACACACCCCGGTTATCCCCCCCCCCCCCCCCGGTTATTCATTTACGTTACTGTATTGTTGGGAATTTTGCAAAGAAACTACATAAAATTGACGTTTGTGACGTCACAAACGGCGTAGGAATACAGAGTGTAATAATTGGAATTTATGCAATGGTTCATATTCACTGTATAAAGTAGTAAACATGATATAATCACAATATTAAAAAACCACAATTAAAGATATGAACAATAGCATTAAAGAAACAAATCGTGTATATTAAAACTGAATGCAGACATACATTGAAAGCTACGGTAGCTGTCAGATCAACAGATCAGTATACCCTTACACAAAGACGGTGTATTGTTACGGGTGTCATGTGAGTTGCTAAACTCTCTTACGGTCACACTCCCCGTCGAGGCCTGTGCAAACGACATCTGGCGGAAGTTCGGACATTCCAAAGCGCTTTCGCTCTATGGCTCATCAGTGGAATTTAAAAACAACGACAATATGTGTGTGTGTGTGTGTGTGTGTGTGTACAGTGTTCAGGGTAATATGGTTGAAAAAATATTTGAAAAGACACCAAGTCCAGATGAACGTCTGACAAATATAGTGATATTTGGTCGAGGGTAAGAAAGCGTGATATAGAGCAAAGCTCAGTGTATTTTGTTTATCCTACAACACATCTTCGTGTATAAGATTTTACCGACGCGACTTATAGAGAAAAGCATCGCCTCGACGGTTTTGTCTCTGACGTCAAAACGTAGACTTTGAAAAAGCTTGAATACGTCAGTCACACAGAAAAAAGAGTGGGGCATAGACTGAAGACAACTTTGGTTATTGTGACGTCACAGCCAAACAGAACAAAGAGTGGGGCATAGACCAAAGACAACTTTAGTTATTGTGACGTCACAGTCACATAGAACAAAGAGTGCGGTATAGACCGAAGAAAACTTTGGTTATTGTGACGTCACAGTCACACAGAACAAAGAGTGGGGCATAGACCAAAGACAACTTTGGTTATTGTGACGTCACAGCCCAACAAAACAAAGAGTGGGGCATAGACTGAAGACAACTTTGGTTTTTGTGACGTCACAGCCAAATAGAAGAAAGAGTGGGACATAGACCAAAGACAACTTTGGTTATTGTGCCAGTAAAGGTTAAACAAGTTCACTGTGACGTAATGAACATAGGATCGGGAGAATTACATGCAATGTAGTCTAGTGTTTCATGCTGACATTGTTTTCTCCCGTCTATGGATATCATTATCCGACATGAGTTTGTAAAAACGGGAAAAACGTCTTGCTGCATATATCCAAATGTTCACAAAGCCTAAGCTGCCCATATTTGTTAAGCTATATGGGTTGTGCAGTTCATGAGACAGGGGAGCGGATATGTTCATTCTGTTTTCCTGAAACTGATCTCTATACCGACCCAGTACAAGTAACCTAATACACTGATCTCTATACCCAGTACAAGTAACCCAATAAACTGATCTTTATACCGACCCAGTACATGTAACCTAATAAACTGATCTCTATACCCAGTACAAGTAACCTAATAAACTGATCTCTATACCGACCCAGTACAAGTAACCCAATAAACTGATCTCTATACCGACCCAGTACAAGTAACCCAATAAACTGATCTCTATACCGACCCAGTACAAGTAACCCAATAAACTGATCTCTATACCGACCCAGTACAAGTAACCTAATAAACTGATCTCTATACCCAGTACAAGTAACCTAATAAACTTATCTCTATACCCAGTACAAGTAACCCAATAAACTGATCTCCATACCGACCCAGTACAAGTAACCTAATAAAATGATCTCTATACCGACCCAGTACAAGTAACCTAATATACTGATCTCTATACCGACCCAGTACAAGTAACCTAATAAACTGATCTCTATACCGACCCAGTACAAGTAACCTAATAAAATGATCTCTATACCGACCCAGTACAAGTAACCTAATAAACTGATCTCTATACCGACCCAGTACAAGTAACCTAATAAACTGATCTCTATACCGACCCAGTACAAGTAACCTAATAAACTGATCTCTATACCGACCCAGTACAAGTAACCCAATAAACTGATCTCTATACCGACCCAGTACAAGTAACCCAATAAACTGATCTCTATACCGACCCAGTACAAGTAACCTAATAAACTGATCTCTATACCCAGTACAAGTAACCTAATAAACTTATCTCTATACCCAGTACAAGTAACCCAATAAACTGATCTCTATACCGACCCAGTACAAGTAACCTAATAAACTGATCTCTATACCGACCCAGTACAAGTAACCTAATAAACTGATCTCTATACCGACCCAGTACAAGTAACCTAATATACTGATCTCTATACCGACCCAGTACAAGTAACCTAATAAACTGATCTCTATACCGACCCAGTACAAGTAACCTAATAAAATGATCTCTATACCGACCCAGTACAAGTAACCTAATAAACTGATCTCTATACCGACCCAGTACAAGTAACCTAATAAACTGATATCTATACCGACCCAGTACAAGTAACCCAATAAACTGATCTCTATAACCAATACAAGTAACCCAATAAACTGATCTCTATACCGACCCAGTACAAGTAACCTAATAAACTGATATCTATACCGATCCAGTACAAGCAACCTAATAAACTGATCTCTATACCCAGTACAAGTAACCCAATAAACTGATCTCTATACCGACCCAGTACAAGTAACCCAATAAACTTATCTCTATACCGACCCAGTACAAGTAATCTAATAAACTGATCTCTATACCGACCCAGTACAAGTAACCTAATAAACTGATCTCTATACCGACCCAGTACAAGTAACCTAATAAACTGATCTCTATACCCAGTACAAGTAACCCAATAAAATAAAGCTATATTAGGTCAGCGCTCAAACATAGCCTCGTGCGTTTCATACGACTGTGACGTACTCCAGTTTTTTTTTTAAAAGTTTACTTTATGACGTCAAGAGATACCACCATCGAGGCGACGCATTTTATGTCTCCTTAATTTGAGATTTGTGGACAAAATTACATAGTTTGTCTGTTTGTTTGGCCATATTTTAAACGTTTGACGTTGGGGCTTTTATATCTCCCATGTGTACTCCTTGTGACAAGACCTTCCTTTTGGTACCAGAACTAACTTTCTACCATCAGACAAATATACAAACACATCTTGTCTTACCTTTAGAACGTAAAATGATAGATGTTGGGTCTATAAAATCTTATGAAGAAGATATTGTGTAGCAGGAAAAACAAAATACATGACTACTCTCTTAAAATAAAACACGATATTTAGACTTGGGTCTAAAACATGATGAGATCTCGGTTATTCTCGTCCTTTCACGTTTTCTTACACATCCAAATATCACTTAGATTTCAAGACAGCAGCCTTATATTTCATATTTATTTAGTAAAATAGGCTGTTACGTATATCAAAGGGCATCTTTCACTATTTTGCAATGATGAAAATTTAGGAAATCATTATAATCGTGTGAGGGGGGTACTGACGTTGTACATCGTTGGTTCAATACGACTCCTTGAGCGCCTATTTTGTAGATTGTTTTCGACTTGTAAAGCACTGATGGCGAATGTTGCGTTAGTTACAGCACTGTTGACAAGTGTTTTGTTAGATCCAGCACTGTTAGACTTTCTTGGAATTATACAGCATTGCTGGCGAGTGTTTTGCTAACGGACATTTTTGGCTTTTTATCCAGTACTTCTTCAAAATACCCGATTTAACATAATGTGATGTCAATACTTCGTTTCTATAGGAACATGGCGTAAAGAATGCGTGCAAGTTTGTAAATCCGTTGATGGAAGTCGGTCTCACTTTGAGAGCGCTCGCAGCCATCCCAATAAACACGTCTTCTAGATGAAAGAACGGAATGTTTCTGCTGACGTTCATCAGTCCACGTAAGAAATCAGAGCTGATCAGGTACGCGGTCCCCGAGCAGACGGGAGGAAACTTTTTGTGGGAATAACTTTTGAAAGAAACGTACCACTTGGAAGAGTTAGATCGATGGGGAGTCTGTTCCCCCCAACAGAATCCCCCGTAAAATTTCCCCTGGGGAACGGCCTGTAAAAGAATAGGGATTAGTTCCAGATTAACGTACATATCACCGTCTGCTTTCATAATGAATCGCGCCTTCGAACAAAAGTCACGTGACCATCGAAATCCTGACATGGTCTTGAAAGTCAAGTTGCCATAACTTTCTGTGAAGTCCAGCTGGACGATATCCGCCTGTGTCCAGCTTTCGGCTTTAATCTCCATCATTACTTGGGCGTCCGCCGTGAATCCCAGAAGAAATACGCACGCGATCTGGTGCGCCTTGGTGCAGAGTGAGCCCCAGGTTTCACGGATGACTTGTCGCTCCTGGAAATCCTTGGGTCTTGTGAAGATTAAGACCAGTAGGTCCACCTTGTCGTAGTCTTCACAGACGTCCGCGTTAACAATGAAACGGAAGTCATT
This sequence comes from Ostrea edulis, assembly GCF_947568905.1. Taxonomy (NCBI): domain Eukaryota; kingdom Metazoa; phylum Mollusca; class Bivalvia; order Ostreida; family Ostreidae; genus Ostrea; species Ostrea edulis. Next base: position 5,178,746 of record NC_079171.1, on the reverse strand, counting down.
CTTAAAACAAGCATCACAGCTGTCCGCAGTCCTACCTATTGTTACGTTCCTAATACCAGTCATATTCTTAGTAACAGACGGGGAATGAAACGTTCTCGTCATACTTTTAGGCCTACTTCTGGTCTCGTGGAATGTCGTGAAGTTTGGTTCCGGCGATCCGATACTGTCCACTCTGGTTGGACGCCTTTTATTGTGATTCACTAAGGATTTATATAAGATCACGTGACAACAGTACAAGACAACCGAGCCTACAACCAAAAATATCAGGAACAAACGCTTCGCGGACGACATAGTATTTCGCCGACTAGAGCGTGTCCTCTACGTATCCTGTACACGTCAGATCCATTGTTCATTATGCATTGTGAGAAACACGTGGAGGGAATTCTTTAAATTTACACGTGTATGTTTCTATTATTTCTATTCACTTGTATCCATGAAATATAGTGTCCCATTGGTAGGCTCATGTCTCATGAGTTAAAATGGGGTCACGTGTACCAAACATAAAGTCACGTATCCACATGAAGTCACATGATCCACTGGCGGTAATGATGATGTCATAATGGAGTCCCTATGCAGAAGGTTTGTTTCCTGAATTCAATAGAAAACATCATTTAAATGAATGAAATTTAAGGTATGTATACATTAGGGTATAAAACTGGGAAAATCTGGGAAAAGTTGTAAGAACAGGACTACTCAGTGAGATAACATCATATGAACAATGTGATAACATCATATGAACAATGTCTATCAATTTACATTGCGTCCAGCCATTCCAAGTCAAGGTAATAGAAATTGAGTCAATAAATAAAAACATGTAACAGGACACACCTACATTGTACTTTAGGTACAGTGGCTATGGAGAAAAACCCAAATTCACATTACCGGAAAATGTACGATTAATACTACGAGTAATTCAGCCCGACTCTTGGTCTGTAGCTACAGGGGGTGTATCTAACCAAACCGAATCTTACCTGATTGTGAAAAAATATTTTGTTTATGTTTTTAAATGTTCATCATACGTTCAATATTGATTGGTCTAATTATAACTATACGCAAACTGATCTATGATTGATCTAATTATAACTACAAGCAGACTGATCTAAGATTGGTCTAATTATGAATACAAATTTATCTATGATTGGTCTAATTATTACAACAAGCAAACTGATATATGATTAATCTAATTATGACTGCCAACTGATCTATGATTGGTTTAATTATAACTATACGCAAACTGATCTATGATTGGTCTAATTATGACTACAAGCAAACTGATCTATGATTGGTCTAATTATAACTACAAGCAAACTGATCTATGATTGGTCTAATTATAACTACAAACATACTGATCTATGATTGGTTTAATTATGACTGCAAACTGATCTATGATTGTTCTAATTATCACTACAAACTGATCTATGATTGGTCTAATTATAACTACAAGCAAACTGATCTATGATTGGTCTAATTATAACTACAAGCAAACTGATCTATGATTGGTCTAATTATAACTACAAGCAGTAGTGAAAACTTTCCTTCAAAATAATACGTCATTCTCTCCATCTTTAAGTTTAGAACAGTTTTGAACCTTTAATGTGTAAGATAACGGCAGTGTTTTATAACGCTAGATTGACTACATTAATATCTATGTACCTTAACTGCAGTCGCCTTATTGATAAAGATAACAATACTGTTTTATATGTACTTTATCTGCGGTCGCCCTAACAATAGAGATAATAGCACTGTTTTATATGTACTTTAGCTGCGGTCGTCCTAACGATAGAGATAATAGCACTGTTTTATAACACGTACTAGATTGACTAAACTGGTATGTGTACGTTAGATGCGGTTATCTTAATGATGAAAGCTTTGATATCAGAAATGTCGGCAAATACACCATGATAAAATTATACCACGTGATTCAGAAAATGATATTAGACCAAAATCTCCGTAGCTTCAAAACATTAGATAGCAGTCATAATCCGTCTCTGAGTCTCTCTCTCTCTCTCTTTATCTCTCTCTCTCTCTCTCTCTGGGTGTCTCTCTCTATATATATATTTCTCTCTTTATCTCTATCTGGGTGGCTCTCTCTCTCTTTATATTTCTCTCTTTATCTATCTCTCTATCTGGGTGTCTCTCTCTCTCTCTTTATATATCTCTTTATCTCTCTCTATCTGGGTGTCTCTCTCTTTATATTTCTCTCTTTATCTATCTCTCTATCTGGGTGTCTCTCTCTCTCTCTTTATATTTCTCTCTTTATCTATCTCTCTATCTGGGTGTCTCTCTCTCTCTTTATATTTCTCTCTTTATCTATCTCTCTATCTGGGTGTCTCTCTCTCTCTCTTTATATATCTCTTTATCTATCTCTCTATCTGGGTGTCTCTCTCTCTTTATATATCTCTTTATCTATCTCTCTATCTGGGTGTTTCTCTCTCTCTTTATATCTCTCTCTGTCTCTGTCTCTCTATCTGGGTGTCTCTCTCTTTATATCTGTTTCTCTCTTTATATCTCTCTCTGTTTTTCTCCTCTTTGTCTCTCTCTTTGTTTCTCTCTCTCTCTCTCTCTCTCTCTCTCTCTCTCTCTCTCTCTCTCTCTCTCTCTCTCTCTCTCTCTCTAATTACCGCCACCGGTTCGGAAGGGAGAAAACGCAACGGACCAGACCAGGATTCAAACCTGGGGCCCTGAATCTCTAGTCGGAAGGACTCGGGAACAGGTGACGGAACACGTCTGAATGACCGCCAAGTGTGCGGGTAAGAACACGTGACACGCACGATTACGATCCGAGCTAAATATATAAACGATGTATTTTGTTAATTGTGCACGAAATAATTATATTTAAATGAAATTTTACCTACCGAAAATTGCTCGTTTTACGTTAAAACGTGGTCTAGGAAGTTATGTTCCCGAAGTCAGGAAGGTACATTTAAAACACAAACATCTTGCGCTACATTAGGAGACAAAGACTGAGCACCACAGTGGTTTAAATATTAGAGCTAAGGTATAGGTGTCGTTCTCTCACCAGAGGGCGCGTTACGCAACCTTCACCAAAGGGCGCCTTTCGCATGATTCAATAACATCTGTCACGCTCGGAAAGTAGTTCCTGAGTCGCCTTGCAATTAAATAACAAGAAATGCTGGATGATGAACACATATGTACATCAATACAATATGGTAAAGTTTTGCAGTGATAACAGAAATAAATAAAACGTTTTACGAGAGATTTAAATCAAACGATAGGGAAAAAACCCTGAAAGACGATAGGGGGGAAAAAACTGAGAGACGTAAGGGTTTCAACCCTAAGCCATTAGCTTAGGCTCTTCTGTCATTTTCAAATTTTGATGTCCATTAGTGAAAAAAAAAATGTCTAATTATGTTTCACGTACATATCACCATAATTACATCAGTGTTGAGTTTTCCTGTTTACCAGAAGTCAGAGACTGTGTTAAATAAGGTGATTTTAAGTCTGGTCTGTAGTCACGAGCCTGCGTTAAATAAGGTGATTTTAAGTCTCGTCTATAGTCATGAGCCTGCGTTAAATAAGGTGATTTTAAGTCTCGTCTGTAGTCACGAGCCTGCGTTAAATAAGGTGATTTTAAGTCTCGTCTGTAGTCACGAGCCTGCGTTAAATAAGGTGATTTTAAGTCTCGTCTATAGTCACGAGCCTGCGTTAAATAAGGTGATTTTAAGTCTCGTCTGCAGTCACGAGCCTGCGTTAAATAAGGTGATTTTAAGTCTCGTCTGTAGTCACGAGCCTGCGTTAAATAAGGTGATTTTAAGTCTCGTCTGTAGTCACGAGCCTGCGTTACATAAGGTGATTTTAACAGTTTCGTCTGTAGTCACGAGTCTGCGTTAGATAAGGTGATTTTAAGTCTCGTCTGTAGTCACGAGCCTGCGTTAGATAAGGTGATGCTACAGGGGTTCTAACCGTCTCGTCTGTAGTCAGCATTTTGCGAAGTCTCTGGTCATCACTATCGGACGCAAGAGCTGTCGGCCTATTTCTGGTTGTGTAACAAAGTGCACATGGGGAAGTAAAAACTCTTCTTTTTCTTCATTGTTTCGGTAGGATAATTCCTTAATTATCGCATGTTTACAATTTCTGAATACATTACTGTATTAAAAATGATTTGATATAAGTCTTGATTACTGTTATCAATGTGTTTCATTTTTTATTCATTATTAAACGTATGATGGTGTAGATTTATAGTACTGACCAGGGGCGGATCCAGGAATTGCAGTTACGGGGGGCGCCACCTTATGAGGCAAGAGGTCTGGGGCTCCTGGATTTTTACAAATTTTATAGGGTTTGAAATACGTCTCCTATTTAAGTCGTTTGTACTATTTTCTATCATCTTTAATAAGGTGAAATTAGTAAAAATGACGCAAATTTTAAGGGTTTTTGGAAAAAATTAAGTTCTCCCAATAAACAAATTCAAGAAATCTAAAGATTTTGTCATTTATTTCTCCGGGAGTGGAAGAAATTATTGCTTCTTTTATCGTTTACTTCATTTTCCTAAACAAGATACCACAATTTACCTTAAATTTGAAAATTTTAGAGGGGGGGGGGCGGTTACGCCACCCTTAAATCCGCCACTCTTAAATCCGCCACTGCTGACTGCCCAGAAGGGGCCCTGCTATTAAACGTAGATTATCAATTTACCCGCGACGTGCAACTCGGAGTGGTAGAATACACACTGTGAACAGTCCAGCAAATAATAGCGTCATCATCACGTGATCCGGGGTATGTCTTGTCATTCTATTTATAGACAGTGGGCTCTGGTAGGTCCCAGGGGACACACACCCCAGAACACAGCACCCGGAACATCCCGCGTGTTACTGTGTTCTGTCTGATAGTTAAATATGGCGTAAAACTAATATAGAATTTCCAGGTACACATGCTGCTATCGAATTTCTTTTTACAAATTTTAAATATGAATATATATATATCCATACACTTATGAAAACCTGTTAGATTATTGTTTCACATTTCTTCTAAAATCACCTATACAGAAAATATATACTTAGCCCAACACTCAAAGTTATATCTTATAAAACAATCACTAGAATGAAGTAATAGAAGCTCCATGTCGGTGTAATAAATGGGTAAATTTCTTGCATCTATTGCTTATCATATGCGAGTGCATGTGTATGTATATATATATATGTGTAAGTGTGGAAGCATATGAATGTGCATGTATACATATTATCTTAATGTTTATTGTTCCTACTTTGTTCGTTTGTTTGCTTGACCCATATAGGTGTATACTGTAATAAAATATTATCTGATTTTTCATTTCATCCAATCATGTGTTTAATAACACTCCCCCCCCCCCCCCCCCCCCCCCCCCCCCCCCCCCCCCCCCCCCCCCCCCCCCCCCCCGGTCTAGCATCTTTTTCGTAGACAAATCTGAGTGATGTCAATATTCTTGTAAGGAAAAGTTGAAGATATAGGGAAAATAATTTATTTATACATCTCCATTTTACATCAAATGAAATGTTAACCGGGGATAGACGCATATATTTTGTGATCATATGAATTCTTTGATTTATTCAGTCATTTGTCGTGACTCAATTTAATATTTATTTTAAAAAATTGCTATCTACATCAGTCTCTATGTTTCTGAGACACTAGACGTACTGACTAGTCAATTCGACATATTTACTTAGTGTTATTTTTAAGTCGTAAATAAAATAAACCTGTATACATGTACACATAAAGGCATGGATCTTCAGGATTAATTTAGAACACATGCGTAATATCCGATCGTTAAGTGAAAAATCTTCTGTCGATCCTCTGTCTTCGGGCAGTAGGAAGTTTAATGAGAAATAGTGATAACTCTCATTTTAAAAAAACAAAATCCCATTAGCAAAACCAAAAACATACACGGCATTTCTGAAATTTCTCAATTCAAATTTGTTTAAAAGCTAGTAAACGTGTGTATTTATGTAATATACATACACACACAGATATATATATATATATATATATATATATATATATATATATATATATATATACTCGATATACGATACAAACAAGTATCAGACAATTTATATTTATATCATCAGCTGGCTACATTTATTGGAAGATGAGCGGATGGCTGAGGGTAGTAGGAAGGTGCCGCTGTGAAATAGCGGGAAGCACGAGCAGACGTTATAGATCGTATTTCTCTGTACTCTGCGACAGTTAATCAATGCAGATGACATGTTTTTTATTTTATTTTTATTTGTTGTGACCAGCTGTGATTATTCTCTATTGACCAATTGTAAAACTGTGACTAGCAAGGACAACTGAAAACAACGAGAAATATAACGTTCCCTTCAATACCTTGTGTACATGTAATCAAACTCAGAAAACAACGAGAAATATAACGTTCTCTTCAATACCTTGTGTACATGTAATCAAACTCAGAAAACAACGAGAAATATAACGTTCTCTTCAATACCTTGTGTACATGTAATCAAACTCAACTCGCGTGTAGTGTAGATTTCTCAATACACGGACTCAATTAGACACAAACTCAAGTGTAATGTAGAGAAATAGACTCAGACTCAAATTAAAGTACAATGTAGAGAAATAGACTCAGACTCAAACTCAAGTGTAATGTAGAGAAATAGACTCAGTTAGACTCAAACTCAAGTGTGATGTAGAGAAATAGACTCAGTTAGACACAAACTCACGTATAATGTAGAGAAATAGACTCAGTTAGACTCAAACTCACGTATGATGTGGAAATTTGCATACATAAATACACTGAACTAGTCTCAACTCACGTGTAATGTGGGAATTTGTGCTTACATTTACACTCAGCTAAATTCAACTCACGTGTTATTTTGACTACAATGTCGGCTTCGTGCAGTAAATTCGTTTCCTCATGTCGTAACAGTGCGCGTATGAATACAGATAAATATAGTGCGTGTGTATTAACTGCTGGGAATTCCGACAAAAATGAAAGCAGAATGTAAATATAAGAAATAAGAGTTATTTCTTTAAAATACACGAGAGTATCAGCTGCTACGTTTCACGCCGGTATATTTCATAAAACGCTTTATGATTTCTTAAAATAACTTTGTGATTTCTTAAAATAACTTTTAAAATGAAGCATATACAATCTACTCCACTTATATTGAACAATCTGTTATACTGAGGTCACTTATACTGAACTATCTGTTATATTGAAGTCACTTATATTGAACTATCTGTTATATTGAAGTCACTTATATTGAACTATCTGTTATATTGAAGTCACTTATATTGAACTATCTGTTATAATTGAAGTCACTTGTATTGAAATATCTGTTATATTGAAGTCACTTATATTGAACTATCTGTTATATTGAAGTCACTTATATTGAACTATCTGTTATATTGAAGTCACTTATATTCAACTATCTGTTATATTGAAGTCACTTATATTCAACTATCTGTTATATTGAAGTCACTTATATTCAACTATCTGTTATATTGAAGTCACTTATATTCAACTATCTGTTATATTGAAGTCACTTATATTCAACTATCTGTTATATTGAAGTCACTTATATTCAACTATCTGTTATATTGAAGTCACTTATATTCAACTATCTGTTATACTGAAGTCACTTATATTGACTATCTGTTATATTGAAGTCACTGACATTGAACTATCTGTTATATTGAAGTCACTTATATTGAACTATCTGTTATAGTGAAGTCACTTATATTGAACTATCTGTTATATTGAAGTCTTCCTTCACCCCCCCCCCCCCCCAGAAAACATGGCAACACCCCGTCCTACACACACCCCAGACAACATGATGACACCCCATCCTACACCACCACCCCCAGATAACATGATGACACCCCATCCTATACACCCCCAGGTAACGTGGCGACACCCCGTCCTACACACCCCTAGATAACATGGCGACACCCCGTCCAACACACCCCAGATAACACGATGTCACCCCCTCCTACACCCCCCCAGAAAACATTATGACACCCCGTCCTACACACCCCCAGACAACATGGGATACCCCGTCCTACACACCCAAGATAACATGGCGACAGCCCGTCCTACACCCCCCCCCCCCCAGACAACATGGCGACACCCCGTTCTACACCCCCCAGATAACATGATGACACCCCGTCCTACACACCCCAGATAACATGGCTATACCTCGTCTCACATCCCCAGATAACATGGCGACACCCTGCCCTGGACATCACCACCCCTAGCATTTTACGTTCAATATCACCCAACACTTCAGCCTCCCCCCCCCTCCCCCCCCCCCCCGTGTTTGATTTCTGACGTGCTGTGCTATCTTTGATACTGATCCGCCCCGTGTTTGATTTCTGACGTTCTGGTTTATTTTTTATACTGATCCGCCCCCGTGTTTGATTTCTGACGTGTTGGTTTATTTTTTATACTGATCCGCCCCCGTGTTTGATTTCTGACGTGCTGGCTTATTTTTTATACTAATCCACCCCCGTGTTTGATTTCTGAGTGCTGGTTTACTTTTTATACTGATCTGCCCCCGTGTTTGATTTTTGACGTGCTGGTTTATTTTTTATACTGATCCGCCCCCGTGTTTGATTTCTGACGTGCTGGTTTATTCTTTATACTGATCCGCCCCCGTGTTTGATTTCTGATGTGCTGGTTTATTTTTTATACTGATCCGCCCCCGTGTTTCATTGCTGACGTGCTGGTTTATTTTTTATACTGATCCGCCCCCTTGTTTCATTGCTGACGTGCTGGTTTATTTTTATACTGATCCGCCCCCGTGTTTCATTGCTGACGTGCTGGTTTATTTTTTATACTGATCCGTCCCCGTGTTTAATTTCTGATGTGGTTTTATTTTTTATACTGATCCGCCCCCGTGTTTAATTTCTGATGTGGTTTTATTTTTTATACTGATCCGTCCCTGTGTTTGGTTGCTGACGTGCTGGTTTATCTTTATACTGATCCATCCCCGTGTTTGATTTCTGACGTGCTGGTTTATTTTTTATACTGATCCGCCCCGTGTTTGATTTCTGATGTGCTGGTTTATTTTTTATACTGATCTGCCCCCGTGTTTGGTTGCTGACGTGCTGGTTTATTTTTTATACTGATCCGCCCCCGTGTTTGATTTCTGATGTGCTGGTTTATTTTTTATACTGATCCGCCCCCGTGTTTGATTTCTGACGTGCTGGTTTATTTTTTATACTGATCCGCCCCCTTGTTTGATTTCTGATGTACTGGCTTATTTTTTATACTGATCCGCCCCCGTGTTTGATTTCTAATGTGCTGGTTTATGTTTATAGTGATCCGCCCCCGTGTTTGATTTCTGACGTGCTGGTTTATTTTTTATACTGATCCGCCCCCGTGTTTGATATCTAACGTGTTTGATTTCTGACGTGCTGATTTATTTTTTATACTGATCCGTCCCCGTGTTTGATTTCTGACGTGCTGGTTTATTTTTTATACTGATCCGCCCCCGTGTTTAATTTCTGATGTGGTTTTATTTTTTATACTGATCCACCCCCGTGTTTAATTTCTGATGTGGTTTTATTTTTTATACTGATCCGTCCCCGTGTTTGGTTGCTGACGTGCTGGTTTATATTTTATACTGATCTGCCCCCGTGTTTGATTTCTGACGTGCTGGTTTATTTTTATACTGATCCGCCACCGTATTTGATTTCTGACGTGCTGGTTTATTTTTGATACTGATCCGCCCCCGTGTTTGGTTGCTGACGTGCTGGTTTATCTTTTATACTGCCCCCCCCCCCCCCCCCCTCCGTGTTTGATTTCTGATGTACTGGTTTATTTCTGATACTGATCCGCCCCCTGTGTTTGATATTTGACGCGCTGTTTTACTCCGGAGTTTGCTTTCGATACTACTTTAATTAGATATATGCCTATTCTCCTTCAGTTAAGTGGATGAAATAAGCACCGCTTCCTCTCAATTTGTTTTCAGACAATAATGTACTGTAAAAGTCAGAACAAAACTAAAGTTTTCAGACGATAATGTACTATAAAAGTAAGTAAAGTTTTTAAGAATGGATGACAGTTCCACCTAAAAAGAACAATATTAAAAAGCACGTCAAATATCAGTATTTATTATATACTTTCAATTTCATCTCTTCTTTTTTCTTTAAAAGCTTGCAGGCATATATCACACGATATATGCCCGGAAACATTCCGGCCCGCAAACATTACGTCACAATCAATACACAAGCAAATTACTACGTCGTTAATTTTCAAATTTTTCGTGTTTTTCATCTTTTATTCAGTTAAACCAATAAAGAAATTGTAAAAAATAAATTATTGTTAGTTTCTAAATGAAATTGAAAGTATATAATAAATAGGTTATAGACTTTGTATGGGAAAATATGACGACCTCGTTTTTTGTCGCGGACGGACCTCGCAAGCTCGGTCCGTCTACGCGCCAAAAAACTCGGTCGTCATATTTTCCCATACAAAGTCTATAACCTATAAATCTTGATTAAAAATGTGAAAATATAATGAAGGTAAGCCGTTTATCATAGGGCAATCTTATTGTGAATCACAGGTCGATATAATCTTATATACAAATCTTATTGTGAATCACAGGTCGATATAATCTTATATACAAATCTTATTGTGAATCACAGGTCGATATAATCTTATAGGGTAATCTTATTGTGAATCACAGGTCGATATAATCTTATATACAAATCTTATTGTGAATCACAGGTCGATATAATCTTATATACAAATCTTATTGTGAATCACAGGTCGATATAATCTTATATACAAATCATATTGTGAATCACAGGTCGATATAATCTTATATACAAATCATATTGTGAATCACAGGTCGATATAATCTTATATACAAATCATATTGTGAATCACAGGTCGATATAATCTTATATACAAATCTTATTGTGAATCACAGGTCGATATAATCTTATATACAAATCTTATTGTGAATCACAGGTCGATATAATCTTATATACAATCATATTGTGAATCACAGGTCGATATAATCTTATATACAAATCATATTGTGAATCACAGGTCGATATAATCTTATATACAAATCTTATTGTGAATCACAGGTCGATATAATCTTATATACAAATCATATTGTGAATCACAGGTCGATATAATCTTATATACAAATCTTATTGTGAATCACAGGTCGATATAATCTTATATACAAATCTTATTGTGAATCACAGGTCGATATAATCTTATATACAAATCTTATTGTGAATCACAGGTCGATATAATCTTATATACAAATCATATTGTGAATCACAGGTCGATATAATCTTATATACAAATCATATTGTGAATAACAGGTCGATATAATTTTATACAAACCATGTTACATGTCGTTAAGACAAGCAGAACGTGAATTGGAAAATAATTTTTAATTTGACAAAATGAATAAAAATCTAAAGCAGCACACTTCCTTTCTACAGATCAGACGCCTTCTCTGTTATTCGTCTTCCTAGTTGAGGACACTCGCTACTTAAAGGACACTTGCTACCAACAAATTTTTCTAACTTCATTTTTGTTCCAGTAGCATATTCTAATTCTAGAGTTTATTCTTGATGCGATATGAAGTTTGTTCCTCGTCCGAAATCATCGAAAAAGTTATCGCTCTCGTTTTCGAGTGAAACAAAGGGTTCAAGATACTGCACTCTGACCTCGCCGTATATAGAACTAGAAAACTGAATGATACTGAGTTTCTCTCTCATAGAGAACTCCATATCATCATGTGTTAATTTACGAATATTCGAATAGCTTTTTAGAACAGTAGAGTCACGCGCAATATATCGGTCAACACAGCCTACAGTGGCGGATCTATTGTATCGGTCAACACAGCCTACAGTGGCGGATCTATTGCTTCTCTCTGTAGCGGGTCTCCTCCCCTCACAAGTGGGAAATTAAACGAAAATTCAAAAGCAATGTCAACTATACATTACGTGAGAAATGCATGACGCGGGGTCAGAGACATGGGAGGAGGGGGTGGGGGGGGGGGGGGGGGGGGGGGGCAGGAGCTGTGGTCAACGTGCGACGGTTTCACAACACTGAGAATTCGGGGGCGTTCTTGTAGATATGCATTCATTTCTTGAATTTAAAAACAGCATAAATAAATAATTAACGTCACGCATAAATAATCAAGACTACATATAAGCAAATAAGCCTTAACAAAGTCATGGTATGCAGGTGCGCGTTCTAGACACGATGTATTAACTATAGGTATTACCTGGACTTAAAAACCTGCTAATGCAGTATCTGACTGTTTATGTCTTGACTGAACTTTCGAATGTCATGAAATAGTGCACCTGTCTGGTATGTCCAGAATTTGTTTATAAACATCTTCTTACCTGTGTTTGCGCTGTGCTTCGTTCGATCTTTATCAAATTAATGGTAGTGTCCTATCTTCCGTCAGCTGACATAATTAGGATCCAGCCATGAACTAATTGACATAAAAGTTGCATCATTACCGGCGCAAACACAGAGACTGCACAGGAAGTAAATAATTTTCCCCAGGGGGCGTGAACGTCAAAAGACGAACTCAAACCTCGTACTACTGTTTTACTCTGCGACCGTCTACTTACAATGCAGAATACGCGGGCTTTTCGTTGTTGCTAAGACCAGCTGTTATTATCCATTATTGACCATCAAAAAACCCAGAGAGGACAGCTTCAGGCAGAAGATAGATGTTTATTCACCTTGTATACACGCAATTATAATGACAACATCAAACTTTAAAACATTAAAAAAAACTATGCATATTTATTTCTAAACTCCAGGAGTTACTCTGCTGTCCTCCCTAACATGTATATTTATTAACTTCACGAATCTCTAGATCTTTGCATGCACTATGCCCCATCTTTATTTTGTGCCAGTGAACATATATGGGCATGAATTATTTATATACATGTACTTGCACCCTTGGAAATATTGTTTATATAATTATAAAATCATATTTATGTACCTCATGTTCCACCTGTAAATAAACGTCCCCCATCCACCCACCGTGTGCTGCGCAGGTCTAGCCAATCTGTTAAAATTAAGCTTCAAACTATTTACCTCCAAGCTATTTACCACTTAAAATAAAGGTATTAATTTGTACAAGTAATAAATTATACCGAATTATTATTTGAGGGAATATGAATTTTGAAGGCCAATATTGGGTTTTCGTAGATAAATCGCTGAAAACTGGGGTGGAGGGTGTTGTTATAAATATACATAATTAATTGTATTAAATTAGTTAAAACTCAAATTAGAAGATTGGATCTGTACAATCAATATAAAAACATCACAACATTTGACGTAGGGAAAATAACATTTTGGGGGTATAAATATGGTTTTCTAGTAAAAAATCGAAACTGGAAATTTATATGGATTACGGTATTTGGTCAAATCAATTAATTTGAAGTTATTCATATCTTAAACTTTTTTTATGTACATGTAACGTTTTAAAACTATACGAATTTGAATTGAAGTGAAAATAGAATTTTGGAGTAAATTATTCATATTTTACTGAAAAATCACTGAGAAGAGGAAACACTAATTCAATTCATTGATGTAGTAATCTAGTTCCATTTCTGCGTGATATCTTTAAATCACAATTTCATTTCTGTTCTTTGCTATATATATATATATATATATATATACATAATGTTATAAATCATTCGTAATAGAAACCTCGAAAACACTGCCCAAAACACGAAATGCGTGACGATCGAGTCACGTGATTTGAGGTACGTGGCTGATGGGAGTCCTTCTTTTAAAAACTTGTATGAAGGACAAAGTCCCACTGACTCTAAATCCTGAGGTTCGTCCACATTGTCTGCGATCCGTATTTCCTGTCATTAGATCTGCTCACATCGCACACACCTCATTAAAAATTATTTCAAGGAGTAGAGTTCCTAAACAGGACGATAATGACCGCATTGTTTGTCTCCGTGGAGTAGAGAATGGCCGGGGAGTAGAGAATGACCAGTAGAAAATGACCGGGGAGTAGAGAATGACGGGGAGTAGAGAATGACCAGTAGAGAATGACCAGTAGAGAATGACCAGTAGAAAATGACCAGTAGAGAATGACCGGGGAGTAGAGAATGACTGGTAGAGAATGACCGGGGAGTAGAGAATGACCGGGGAGTACCGGGCAATAGAGAATGACCAGTAGAGAATGGCCGGGGAGTAGAGAATGGCTGAGAAGTAGAGAATGACTGAGAAGTAGAAAATAACCAGTAGAGAATGACCGGGGAGTAGAGAATGATTGGGGAGTAGAGAATGACCAGTAGAGAATGACCGGGAAGTAGAGAATGACCGGGGAGTAGAGAATGACCGGGGAGTAGAGAATGACTAGTAGAGAATGACCGGGGAGTAGAGACTGACCGGGGAGTAGAGAATGACCGGCATTGTTTGTCTCCGGGTAATCACACTGGACGTCTGAGAAGCAACACTGGACATCTGCCGCCGGAGAAGCAACACTGGACATCTGCCACCGGAGAAGCAACACTGGACATCTGCCGCCGGAGAAGCAACACCGATAATGAATGCAGAGACAGGGGAGTCTAAGGAAAATTTAACCGTATTTTACTCAACTTGAAGTTATCGCTTTGCTCCCGAAAAAAATTCAAAAACTTGATACTGAAATCTTTAATTCCAGTCGGAAAAGTTTGATAAAAAGATAGAAACAACGCACTTTCAGAGTGGAACCTCCCCTTTGTAACCCCTCCACTCTCCCCTTTGAAAGCCAAAATTAATGGTAGAACCTTCCCTCTTTCAAAAGTTCCTGGATCCGCCCCTGAATTCTATTAAAGATGACTGATGTTGCAATATTCTTTTCGTTCCACAAAGAAGACGTATAAATATATCTCAAATAAAAGCACGAACCGAAAAGACATGTCAATGTATTGACTAATTTTAACACCCATAATGCATATTTCATTACAGTTATTAGAGACAGTTCACATTGAACGTCGCGACCACACATCGGTTACCTGTTGGTCAGTTAGGACGTGTTGTGGTCAGTTAGGACGTGTCGCGGACAGTTAGGACGTGTCGCGGTTAGCTAGGACATGTCGTGACCACTCACCAGTTGACTACTGGTCAGTTAGGACGTGCAAAAACATGCAATTCGAGGAAATAATCGCTGCCGTTGAAACAGGTTACAGATTGATTGATTGATTGATGTTTTCCGCCACACTCAACAATTTTCCAGTTATCTAGTGGCGCCCAGTTTTTATTGGTGGAAGAGAGAACCCAGATACAATGTACCTGGGAAGAGACCACCGACCTTCTGAAAGTAAACTGGGAAACTTTCTCACTTACCGAGAATTCGATAAAAGTCCACTTCTCGTTCAATGCAGACTTAAGCTATTTAATTCTAGAAAATAATTGATTTCAACTCACACTAATCATTGGACGCGATATTGTCTCTGAGTCTTCTCCCATTGTATGCGATATTCACTTTCATCAAATCACCACCGACATTTTGCACAAATATCCATGAAAAAGCAAAAAGTACATATCACGCTCGCGACGATAGATTTATATTTTTAATGTAAAATGAGATCCACAGTTTTTTCGCTATCTAAGCCAATCGTCATTACCCACTACGGAATTCTCTCAGCTACTACGGTATACAAAGGGAGGAAATCCGATATAATAAAATCCTAGATTTGTAAAAACACATTAAACCAACCAATATGTTCCACTATAATATAGATATTCTGACGTCAGTGATTACACATTTCATTTGTTATAATATAGATCTTCTGACGTCAGTGATTACACATTTCATTTGTTATAATATAAATATTCTGACGTGAGTGATTACACATTTCATTTGTTATAATATAAATATTCTGACGTCAGTGATTACACATTTCATTTGTTATAATATAGATATTCTGACGTCAGTGATTACACATTTCATTTGTTATAATATAAATATTCTGACGTGAGTGATTGCACATTTCATTTGTTATAATATAGATCTTCTGACGTAAGTGATTGCACATTTCATTTGTTTTAAAATATTACACCGTGGTATGACTCTAACGTATTATAAGTGTAAAAAAAAATTGATAATTACGCAAATGTGTCACTCAAGTTAAATTCTCCATAAAATTGGCATGCGAAATTATTTACAAACCGGACAGGTGCTCAGTGCCTCTCTTTCGCTTTTTGTCCCCGACCTGGTGACCTCTGAGGTCAACACACAGAAGGAATCACGAACAGGAATGACTGTCAGGAAGACAATAAATCAGGAATCGACATTTTCTGCTAATGTGACCTCCTTATTGCTTCAGATCCATTCTGATTCCATGAGGTTATTTGTATTAAATCACAGATGTGTTAATCTATTGGTTCTTTTATTCTTTAATCTATTTAATTTATTCATTTATTGATGCTCAAAATTTTGACTAGATCTACATGTATGTTGATTGATAGATTTATTTTCTTTAACGTCCCTTTCGAGAATTTTTCACTCATATGAAGATGTGAAGACTGTGAAGGGCTTTAAATTTAGGTCTATGCTCGCCGCTTACGGTCATTGAGCAGTGAGGGTTCTTTAGCGTGCCACACCTACATGGAACTGTCCCTACCTCTTTTAACGACTTAGGTCTGTCGCGGCCGGGATTCCAACCCAACCTTCCGCATGCGGGGCGAACGCTCTACCTCTAGACCACCGCGGCAGTTCTAGATATATGTTCAAATCAAATAAAATTTCATGTTATATATGGTTTCACCCTGCGGCACACCAATGACAACGTCAAAGTACCGCATAGCAGGTTAATATCACGGTAGCAAAAAAATTACAATATCTTTCAATGTATTTTTTTATCAATATGAAAGATTAATTCACTGACTGTTAAATTCGCGTTAATTTTTTCCCAGCGAAGATAGCGAAAATCAACTCCGCGAGTTAATGTCCTGCTATACAGTATATGTTGTGATAAATCTACTAAGAAAAGTTGGATCCGCTCAAATGATCCAAGAATTTCACGGATTCAAACACTCAAGTTATCCGTCAACTCCGAGAGGCCCATCTCACTAACACTGAAGTAAATTAACATCATACCACATGTAAATGCTCAAGTATTATTTTCATCATAAGCAAGCCATTCGAAACCGAAATTCTAGAGAATCTGCCCCATTATTGATCACCAAGTGTTCGTGATTTGCAAAAACTGTGTTAATCGATACAAAATTTAAAAAAATCTTATTTTTCACATTTATATAATTTCAAAGTGGACTGAGCAGGTCCGAAATTCAAAGTACACAGGTGATCCATTCATTTATCATCGCACTTTGAAAAAAAATTAAAAATTTAGAGCTGGTTCCAAATTTTAACACACTTTGAAAACTGTTGTAAAAAGTACACAATTGATGAAGTGGTCTCAATGCGTATTGGTAAGGCACCAAAGCTCGTAGAATCCTGATGAGAATTTAAACTGTTAAGTACATGCTTATACACATAATGAATATCACAACACACAGGTAAACGATCACTGCAGTCAAACAACACACGCTCAGACGAATCTGTCGGCACTCTCTTGTGTTTGGAGGTAGATATACACCCATGACTCCCGAACTCCCTAAATGCTGCCACTCCTCTTGTGACGTGGCGTCTTACGCTCTCTTACTTTCATTGTATATCTTTAATGTGAAAGGTCTGTATAGAGAAGAAAAGAGATATTTCAGCAAACATGTTTTCAGCAATCTGATTTTTTAAAGAATGTATCTACAGTTGTGTTCATAAGGACTTATGTAGAATGGTTGCTTGAATATTGCTTAACGTCCCTCTCGAGAATATTTCACTCATATTGAGACATCACCAATGCCGGTGAAGGGCTGCAAAATTTAGACCTATGATCTGCCCTTATAGCCTTTGAGCAGGGAGGGATCTTTATCGTGCCACATCTGCTGCGACACAGGCCCTCGGTTTTTGTGGTCTCATCTGAACGACAGCCCCATACAGTTGCCTCTTACGACAAGCAAGGGGTACTGAGGATCTATTCTAGCTTGGACCCCAACGAGATTCTAAGTAGAATGTATCTAAGGACTTATGTAGTAATGAAGTTTGCTTCGAAAGTTATAGAAATGAACAGACAGACAGACGGACAGACAGACACGTGACTGATTAAAGGTGTCCCCAAAATGTCCTCTCGCTTTACATAACTTCAAAATCAGATAATTCCATTTCTTTTACATCTGCCAAAGAGTTTACGGTTTTAATTCATTTGAGTGAAATACATTTTGTGTGCGCATGGGCGAAGTTTTTCATCTTTACTTAAACATTTCTACACCATGCGCACATACAAAAAAACAAAAACAAAAAAAAAACCTGGCAGAATAATCGTAGTCACGAAGGAGACCATAAATTGGAAGAAGATCATTCTCTGTGTAAAACTACTTCTATTTTTCTCTCTGATACTCACCCCTCAAAAAAGATGGCGATTTTGTAACTAAGGCCGACTAAACAGGTCAACAAAATGCCAGCTTGACTCGCTTTCCTAAAAATAAAAAAAGCATGAGACACGTATGATCAATTAGAAAAATACGCAGTCAGCGCCACTTGCAGCGGAATACAACATGTTACAAAAAAAATACTGCATTAGATGAAGTGCATCGCAGAAACTCGTGGAATTGATTTCTAAAACATGTTCACGTCCTGTATCTACTGATTACACCACACCTTGTACTAGAAACATGTTCACGTCCTGTACCTATTAACTGACTACACCACACCTTGTACTAGAAACATGTTCACGTCCTGTACCTATTAACTGATTACACCACACCTTGTACTAGAAACATGTTCACGACCTGTATCTATTGATTACACCACACCTTGTACTAGAAACATCTTCACGTCCTGTACCTATTAACTGATTACACCACACCTTGTACTAGAAACATCTTCACGTCCTGTACCTATTAACTGATTACACCACACCTTGTACTAGAAACATGTCCACGTCCTGTACCTATTAATTGATTACACCACACCTTGTACTAGAAAGTAAAATAAAGCCCACTCACACTAGCGCAGTTCCTCCGAAGATCAGCGTTGACCCCCAATACATGGGATTGTCTATGACATTAAAAGGGAAATCCGTCACTTTGTCATCCATCAAAATCCCAAAATAGTCACCTACAACGAAAAAGGGATTCCAAAAATAGTCATCTACAAGGAACAGGGGGCTCTGAATATTGCCATCTACAACAAAGAGAGGTTCCGAATATCGCCATCTACAACAAAGAGAGGTTCCGAATATCGTCATCTACAACAAATAGAGGTTCCGAATATTGCCATCTACAACAAAGAGAGGTTCCGAATATTGTCATCTACAACAAAGAGAGGTTTCGAATATTGTCATCTACAACAAATAGAGATTCCGAATATTGCCATTTACAACAAACAGAGGTTCCGAATATTGTCATCTACAACAAAGAGAGGTTCCAAATATAGTCATCTACAACAAATAGAGGTTCCGAATATTGCCATCTACAACAAAGAGAGGTTTCGAATATTGTCATCTACAACAAAGAGAGGTTCCGAATATTGCCATTTACAACAAACAGAGGTTCCGAATATTGTCATCTACAACAAAGAGAGGTTCCAAATATTGTAATCTACAACAAATAGAGCTTCCGAATATCGTCATCTACAACAAATAGAGCTTCCGAATATTGTAATCTACAATAAATAGAGGTTCCGAATATTGTCATCTACAACAAATAAAGGCCCCTTTTCAATTCTTTGTTTTGTGTGTTCTACTGTATTGCATGTTTGAAAACCTTCACTTCAAGTACCCCCTTGCTTGTCGTAGAAGGCGACTAAATGGGCGGTCCTTCGAATGAGATCGAAAAACCGAGGCCCCGTGTCGCAGCAGGTGTGGCAGGATAAAGATCCCTCCCTGCTCAAAGGCCGTAAGCGCCGAACATAGACCTAAATTTTGCAGCCCTTCACCGGCAGTGGTGACGTCTCCATATGAGTGAAATATTCTCGAGTTGGACGTTAAACAACATTCAATCAATCAATCGAAGCATTTCTTACTCATCCATGTCTTTCACAATAGATATACTGAAATTTAAAGTTGTGCCATAAAATTTGAGAAGAAATATTAAAAGAAAGAACTACACTTACCGAGAAATGTTCCAAAAAATCCCAACGCCCAATAGCTGGAGAAGACAAGGACGGAGCCAATCAGAATGCAGCCGTAACCAAGGAACAAGTAATTGTTGTCATACAAAAACGGCCACTCTGGCTGGCTATCACAGGCAAGCTTAAACCTATAATCATCAGTGTTACTGTCAGTGTCACAGACAAGCTTAAACCTATAAATCACCAGTGTTACTGTCAGTGTCACAGCCAAGTTTAAACCTATGTATTTATTAATGTTACTCTGTCAGTGTCACAGACAAGCTTAAACCTATGTTACCGTCAGTGTCACAGACAAGCTTAAACCTATGTATTTATTAATGTTACTCTGTCAGTGTCACATACAAGCTTAAACCTATGTTACCGTCAGTGTCACAGACAAGCTTAAACCTATGAATTTATTAATGTTACTGTCAGTGTCACAGACAAGCTTAAACCTATAAATCATCAGTGTCACAGGTAAACCTAATGCTACATATCAAGATATAGGGCCCACGGCGGGTGTGACCGGTCAGCAGGTGGTGCTTACTCCCCCAGGCACCCGATAACGCCTCCGGTATGTCCAGGGGTCCGTGCTATCCCTACTCCTAAGTTTATATTCATTATAGGAGCCATGAGATAGACCAATGTTCGTTATCTTCACCTTTTCACTGCTTACAAGAATGTCAGTACAGATGGATGTTCCCTGAGCTTTCATTAACCAATGAACTACTTCATATGACGAATGGCACAATGATCAAAAACTGTTGAAATGAAGAACTTTTTTCCATATACAAGGTATATGTTCTGAGTGACCTTGACCTTTCAAAAAACGACCTTCGTTTAAAAGTCTCCTGTCCCAAGGAATATTTATGATCAATTATGATAAATTTCTAATGAAAGGTTTGAAAGATGGTAATTTCCATATCAAAAACTGTTGAAATAAGGAATTTTATTAATTCTAAGTGACCTTTCCAAAATGACCTTGAGGGACCTTGGTCCACAAGTCCTTGTCTCAAGGAGCATTTATGATCAATTATATCAATTTCTGATAAAGTTTAAGAGAGATGAACCCAGACAGAAGGGCAGACACAACTATACATGATCCCTCACAATTTCTTCTGGAGCATAATAAGCAGTACTTTTAACAGTACACAGTACTAATTAAGTACGGGAAGTAAGTTAACAGTACTCACCACCAGTCTCTGAAGAACCCCAGACCGACGATAGTACCGGCCAGCAACACGCAGGCCCTCTTCGGACCCCCCAGTAAACTGGACAGGGCATGAGTTTCATACTCCCATCTGGCAACCTGAAAGTCACAAAATGAAACCGACATCATGCTTAAGTTCGTAAACTGTAAAATAATAAAAAGTGAAAACAGTTCCAGACCAGATGATATGTTCACAGACAAAACCTCCTCTACTTCCTTCTTAATTCGCAAAGACTTTTGGCGTAGTGCATATCTATTCCATAGAATGTTAATTCAAACAATATTAACAATAGATTGTGACGTCCTCTATCATCATGATCCGGGTTAGAGTAGGTCCTCAGTAACACACCCCCCCCCCCCCGGGATCCAGGTTAGAATAGGTCCTCAGTACCCCTTGCTTGTCGTAAGAGGTGACTAAATGGGGCGTTCCTTCGGATGAGATCGCAAAAACCGAGGTCCTGTGTCACAACAGGTGTGGCACGATAAAGATCCCTCCCTGCTCAAAGGCTGTAAGCGCCGAACATAGGCCTTAATTTTGCAGTCCTTCACCGGCAGTGGTGAGGTCTCCATATGAGTGGAAGATTTCTCGAGTGGGGTGTTAAATATAATATATAATCAATCAATACCAATGACGTGATATCATTGATGAATGTAAAACAACTAATGAAATCGTGTTTTTACTTCTTCAATTATTTACTGTAGTGGGAAGAAACTTACTTCTACATACCACATTCCAAAACAGAGGATTAAAGAAGATGGTCGCCATACAGATCCATAAATTCTTGTCTTCAAACTCAACAAAAGTCTCCTTTATAATCTCCTTCAACTGTTCTGTCCCCGTCATTCTAAATAGAAGGGTAGATATCGAATAATTGATATATACACCGGTGATTAATGATAATGATGAAATACAGTAGTCATTAATCATAATGATGAAATACACAACTGATTAATCATAATGATGAAATACACTAGTGATTAATCATAATGATGAAAAACACCGGTGATTAATAATAATGATGAAATACAGTAGTCATTAATCATAATGATGAAATACACAACTGATTAATCATAATGATGAAATACACTAGTGATTAATCATAATGATGAAAAACACCGGTGATTAATAATAATGATGAAATACAGTATTGATTAATCATAATGATGAAAAACACCGGTGATTAATAATAATGATGAAATACAGTAGTCATTAATCATAATGATGAAATACACAACTGATTAATCATAATGATGAAATACACTAGTGATTAATAATAATGATGAAAAACACCGGTGATTAATAATAATGATGAAATACAGTAATCATTAATCATAATGATGAAATACACAACTGATTAATCATAATGATGAAATACACAACTGATTAATCATAATGATCAAATACAGTAGTGATTAATCATAATGATGAAAAACACCGGTGATTAATAATAACGATGAAATACAGTAGTCATTAATCATAATGATGAAATACACAACTGATTAATCATAATGATGAAATACACTAGTGATTAATTATAATGATGAAATACACTAGTGATTAATCATAATGATGAAATACACTAGTGATTAATCATAATGATGAAATACAGTAGTCATTAATCATAATGATGAAATACACTAGTGATTAATAATAATGATGAAATACAGTAGTGATTAATTATAATGATGAAATACAGTATTGATTAATCATAATGATGAAAAACACCGGTGATTAATAATAATGATGAAATACAGTAGTCATTAATCATAATGATGAAATACACAACTGATTAATCATAATGATGAAATACACTAGTGATTAATCATAATGATGAAAAACACCGGTGATTAATAATAATGATGAAATACAGTAGTCATTAATCATAATGATGAAATACACAACTGATTAATCATAATAATGAAATACAGTAGTGATTAATCATAATGATGAAAAACACCGGTGATTAATAATAATGATGAAATACAGTAGTCATTAATCATAATGATGAAATACACAACTGATTAATTATAATGATGAAAAACACCGGTGATTAATAATAATGATGAAATACAGTAGTCATTAATCATAATGATGAAATACACAACTGATTAATCATAATGATGAAATACACTAGTGATTAATTATAATGATGAAATACACTAGTGATTAATCATAATGATGAAATAACTAGTGATTAATAATAATGATGAAATACAGTAGTGATTAATTATAATGATGAAATACACTAGTGATTAATCATAATGATGAAATACACTAGTGATTAATAATAATGATGAAATACAGTAGTGATTAATTATAATCATGAAATACACTAGTGATTAATCATAATGATGAAAAACACCGGTGATTAATAATAATGATGAAATACAGTAGTCATTAATCATAATGATGAAATACACAACTGATTAATCATAATGATGAAATACACTAGCGATTAATTATAATGATGAAATACACTAGTGATTAATCATAATGATGAAATACACTAGTGATTAATAATAATGATGAAATACAGTAGTGATTAATCATAATGATGAAATACAGTAGTGATTTATCATGATTATATACACAACTGACTAATCATGATGATGATAAAAACAAAACAGTAATAATAATGATGAAACATGCTTCTGATTAATGATAATATTGCACAATAATTAATCATGATGATTATATGCAGGATTCACGTGACAAATACTGTACAAGAAAGGATTCTGATTATTTTCACGATCGTATCAGAAAAAGTAGATGAAAATACACTATCACATACAAAATGGTAGCTGCAGACTGCAGCTCTCTGAAACATGCAAGGTGAAGATAACGAACAGTGATCAATCTCATAACTCCTACAAGCAATACAAAATAGATAGTTGGGCAAACACGGACCCCTGGACACACCAGAGGTGGGATCAGGTGCCTAGGAGGAGTAAGCATCCCCTGTCGACCGGTCACACCTGCCGATCAGTAATATTGTAATACACATCCTAATATTTTTTTTAGAGAGCTATAGTTCTGCAGCTAACAAAATGGATAAAAATACAGAATGACTAAGTGGACAAAAATACACAACATACAAAGTGAATGGGAACACATCATAGATCAAGTAGAACAAGAGTTACACGACAACAGGCAAAGTGAATGGGAACGCATCATATATCAGATGAAGTAGAAGAAGAGTTACACGACACGAGAAACACGGTTCAGCACATCATTTATTTCTCAATCAATAAGTACTCAATTTCAGATATCTCTTGTATAATGAAACCGCACCACAATAATTCTGATAGCCCATGATGCCTGGCAAACCGAGACCAGACAACACTAATTCCACCACATGTTTGATTAACTAACCATAAACAATAGTGATAACCGACCATAAACAACACTAGTGATAACTAGAACTGTCCTAATGGGACTAATACCCCCCCCCCCCCCGCGGGGCATATAAATTGGTGGGAAATATTTAATGCAAGCACATTGGATATTTTCACATTATCTACAGGGCAATCAATGTGAATGCAGAAGTGTATATTCTACAGTACAGCAGTACATGAAATATTAAAAATATGCTTAATATAAACAATGAATACTATTTGGCACATTTTAGGCTGTATGATTGCAAATCCCTGGTCAACTCTTCTAGTCTTTAGTTTATATTCACTTTGTTAAAGATCATTATGTTATGCCAACTTTACTTTGTCATTGATTTTGTAAGTAAATAAATGACATTAGCTCAAGTATTGGTATTATTGTAATCTTTTCCACTGGTATAACAACTCTAAGTAGCTGCAATAAAGGCAGTTTACTATTAATCCCATTGCCAGGGATAGTTGAGATTATAAATACTATCTGACAAATGCAAGGTGAAGATGACGAACAGTGATCAATCTCATAACTCCTACAAGCAATACAAAATAGATAGTTGGGCAAACACGGACCCCTGGACACACCAGAGGTGGGATCAGGTGCCTAGGAGGAGTAAGCATCCCCTGTTGACCGGTCACACCCGCCGTGAGCCCCATATCCTGATAAGTATTCAACACACATGAGCCACTTTATGTTTTACCGAGAAGTCACAAGATTGCAGATACAGTATGTGGATGCCAAACCCGAAAATGTCCGTAACTTCCATAACTTAAAATATTTCAATGAAAATAGAAGATGCACAACTACATTATATATATAAGATGAGAATAAAGTTTGAATCAAATCTGTTCAACGGTATTAGAATTAAACTCTGGACAAAGTGCGCAACCCCCAAAATGAAAAGAAAATGTGCGTAACTTCTATAACTGTTAAAATATTTCAATGAAAATAGGAGATGCACAACTACATAATATATAGAAGATGTGCATAAAGTTTGAATGAAATATGTCCAGCGGTATTAGAAATAAACTTCGGACGAATCGCGTCTACGGACAAACGGACGGACAGACGGACGGACAGACGGACAAAGTGATTCCAGTATACCCCCCAAACTTCGTTTGCGGGGGGTATAATAATCTGAGATCGATGAATAACTGACCTCGGACAAAAGTGATACTGATATACAATGATGGCGAAATGACTGACCACTAACTACAATATTACTGATAGCCTGAAAATAACTGACCACTAACTACAATATTACTGATAGCCTGATAATAAATGACCACTAACTACAATATTACTGACCGCCTGATAATAACTGACCACTAACTACAATATTACTGATCGCCTGATAATAACTGACAATTAACTGTAGTAACATTAGAATTATGTGATGTTAAATATCAGACGATTAATTATAGTAATACTAGCATTGTGTGATGTTAAAAAACTGACAATTGACTATAGTAATACTAGTATTGTGTGATGTTAAATAACTGACAATTAACTATAGTAATACTAGTATTGTGTGATGTTAAATAACTGACTATTAACTATAGTAATACTAGTATTGTGTGATGTTGAATAACTGACTATTAACTGTAGTAATACTAGTATTGTGTGATGTTAAAAAACTGACAATTGACTATAGTAATACTAGTATTGTGTGATGTTAAATAACTGACAATTAACTATAGTAATACTAGTATTGTGTGATGTTAAATAACTGACTATTAACTATAGTAATACTAGTATTGTGTGATGTTGAATAACTGACTATTAACTGTAGTAATACTAGTATTGTGTGATGTTAAATAACTGACAATTAACTATAGTAATACTAGTATTGTGTGATGTTAAATAACTGACAATTAACTATAGTAATACTAGTATTGTGTAATGTTGAATAACTGACTATCAACTATAGTAATACTAGTATTGTGTAACGTTGAATAACTGACTATTAACTGTAGTAATACTAGTATTGTGTGATGTTAAATAACTGACAATTAACTGTAGTAATACTAGTATTGTGTAACGTTGAATAACTGACTATTAACTGTAGTAATACTAGTATTGTGTGATGTTAAATAATTGACTATTAACTATAGTAATCTAGTATTGTGTAACGTTGAATAACTGACTATTAACTGTAGTAATACTAGTATTGTGTGATGTTAAATAACTGACAATTAACTATAGCAATACTAGCATTGTGTAACGTTGAATAACTGACTATTAACTGTAGTAATACTAGTATTGTGTGATGTTAAATAACTGACAATTAACTGTAGTAATACTAGTATTGTGTGATGTTAAATAACTGACAGTTAACTATAGTAATACTAGTATTGTGTGATGTTGAATAACTGACAATTAAGTATAGTAATACTAAAATTGTGATGTTGAATAACTGATTAATAACTAGAATAAGTCCTCAGTACCCCTTGCTTGTCGTCAGAGGCGACTAAATGAAGCAGTCCTTCAGATGAGACAGTAAAACAAGAGGCCCATGGGCCACATCGCTCACCTGAGTCACCTTGGCCCATATCTGAAGACTTTCCATATATATTTGCATGTAAAACCTTGGTCCCTATTATGGCCCAAACTACCCTTTGCAAACTTGAATCTACACTATGTCAGAAAGCTTTCATGTAAATGTCAACTTCTTTGGCCCAATGGTTCTTTTAAAGCTTTTTTCTATATTTGTATGTAAAACTTTGAACCCAACCCCCCACTTGTGGCCCCATCCTACCCCCCGGGGACCATGATTTGAACAAACTTGAATCTGCACTATGTCAGAAAGTTTTCTTGTAAATATCAGCTTTTCTGACTCAGTGGTTATTGAGAAAAAGATTTTAACTATATATTTGTATGTAAAACTTTGATCCCCCTTGTGGCCCCATCCTACCCCCGGAGCCCATGATTTGAAGAAACTTGAATCTGCACTATGTCAGAAAGTTTTCATGTAAAAATCAGCTTTTCTGGCTCAGTGGTTCTTGAGAAGAAGATTTTTCCTATATATTTGTATGTAAAACTTTGATCCCCCCTTGGGGCCCCATCCAACCCCCGGAGCCCATGATTTGAACAAACTTGAATCTGCATTATGTCAGGAAGCTTTCATGTAAATCTCAGCTTTTCTGGCTTAGTGGTTCTTGAGAAGAAGATTTTTAAAGTTTTTCCCTATATATTTGTGTGTAAAACTTTGATCCCCCCTTGGAGCCCCATCTTATCCCCGGGGGCCATGATTTGAACAAACTTGAATCTGCACTATGTCAGAAAGTTTTCATGTAAAAATCAGCTTTTCTGGCTCAGTGGTTCTTGAGAAGAAGATTTTTCCTATATATTTGTATGTAAAACTTTGATCCCCCCTTGGGGCCCCATCCAACCCCCGGAGCCCATGATTTGAACAAACTTGAATCTGCATTATGTCAGGAAGCTTTCATGTAAATCTCAGCTTTTCTGGCTTAGTGGTTCTTGAGAAGAAGATTTTTAAAGTTTTTCCCTATATATTTGTGTGTAAAACTTTGATCCCCCCTTGGAGCCCCATCTTATCCCCGGGGGCCATGATTTGAACAAACTTGAATCTGCACTATGTCAGAAAGTTTCATGTAAAAATCAGCTTTTCTGGCTTAGTGGTTCTTGAGAAGAAGATTTTTAAAGTTTTTCCCTATATATTTGTGTGTAAAACTTTGATCCCCCCCCTTGGGGCCCCATCTTATCCCCGGGGGCCATGATTTGAACAAACTTGAATCTGCACTATGTCAGGAAGCTTTCATGTAAATCTCAGCTTTTCTGGCTTAGTGGTTCTTGAGAAGAAGATTTTTAAAGTTTTTCCCTATATATTTGTGTGTAAAACTTTGATCCCCCCCTTGGGGCCCCATCTTATCCCCGGGAGCCATGATTTGAACAAACTTGAATCTGCACTATGTCAGAAAGTTTTCATGTAAAAATCAGCTTTTCTGGCTTAGTGGTTCTTGAGAAGATTTTTAAAGATTTTTCCTATATATTTGTATGTAAAACTTTGATCCCCTATTGTGGCCCCATCCAACCCCAGGGGCCCATGATTTGAACAAACTTGAATCTGCATTATGTCAGGAAGCTTTCATGTAAATCTCAGCTTTTCTGGCTTAGTGGTTCTTGAGAAGAAGATTTTTAAAGTTTTTCCCTATATATTTGTATGCAAAACTTTGATCCCCCCTTGGGGCCCCATCCTATCCCCGGGGGCCATGATTTGAACAAACTTGAATCTGCACTATGTCAGAAAGTTTTCATGTAAAAATCAGCTTTTCTGACTCAGTGGTTCTTGAGAAGAAGATTTTTAAAGTTTTTCCCTATATATTTGTATGTAAAACTTTGATCCCCCCTTGTTGCCCCATCCTACCACCGGGGGCCATGATTTGAACAATCTTGAATCTGCAATATGTCAGGAAGCTTTCAGCTCTTCTGGCCCAGTGGTTCTTGAGAAGATTTTTAAATGACCCCACCCTATTTTTGCATTTTTGTGATTATCTCCCCTTTGAAAGGGACATGGCCCTTCATTTGAACAAACTTGAAAGCCCTTCATCCAAGGATGCTTTTGGCCAAGTTAGGTTGAAATTGGCCCAGTGGTTCTGGAGAAGAAGTCGAAAATGTGAAAAGTTTACAGACAGACGGACGCCGGACAAAATGTGATCAGAATAGCTCACTTGAACCTTCGGTTCAGGTGAGCTAAAAACTGAGGTCCCGTATCCCTCCCTGCTCAAAGGCCGTAAGCGCCGAGCATAGGCTAAATTTTGCAGCCCTTCACCGGCAGTGGTGACGTCTCCATATGAGTAAAATATTCTCTGGCGGGACGTTAAACAATATTCAGTCAGTGCATTGATCACCCCACAGGAAAACACACAATGGTTGCTAGTTTAAGATACAATTCGTTTTCTCAGAAGCCTTGTCTACACGTCATATAGTTAAATCGATATAACCAGAAAATGAGGTGGGCGTGTCAAGTCATTATGTTATGTGGAGAGCATGGTTTTTAGAAGTGAAAGTATTTTCAAGGTTATTGTTTTTATTAAATCTTTATTATTCAACAAGTGGACAAAATCTGACAAGTCGATATAATTAATTAACAAATCGACATAATTAATTAACGATTCGATACATTATCTGACAAGTCGACATAATTAATTAACAATCGATACATTATCTGACAAGTCGACATAATTAACTGACAAGTCGACATGATTTTCTGACAAAGTCCACATAATTATCTAGCAAGCCGACATAATTATCTGCCGATATCTGAGTCCAATAAGTGATAAATGATGACAGAAATATGCCACCATACATAACAGACGGATGAATGACGAGTGTGAGACTTGTATCGATGATAGTTGATAAACCAGGGAGGTAGTGATAAGTACACAAATATTTGACCCAAATGACCCTCTTGGAAAAGTTCACACACACCTGATCATACACAGCATGTTCATACCCACCTGTTCACGTCTAATTAATCTGATTAATCTAATTAATTAACTACTACACATACAATGTACCCATCTATATAGACCCTTATTACCCTCTCACCCTGTAACACTTCCGCACAGAATTCCCGCCCTCCTCTCAAACACACGGCTATTCATAGCGACTCTGTTTCCACGGCCATGATCGCGACACTGCCAGCCTGGGAGACGTGGGAGATCGTGACACTGCCAGCCCGGGAGATGGCGACACTGACAGCCCGGGAGACGTGGGGGATCGCGACACTGCCAGCCCGGGAGATGGCGACACTGACAGTCCGGGAGACGTGGGAGATGGCGACACTGCCAGCCCGGGAGATGGCGACACTGACAGCCCGGGAGACATGGAACAATCCAATCCTGGCAGCTTATTTGTAAATCAACTTAAAGTTTTAGAACTTTTGATTAGCATCAAAATCAGATGGAATCCACGGAAACATTTATTCTTGCTACTAAACTTTATATGTTCGTTTAAATTGTTGAAATATTTGATGAATGCATGTTTATTTAATGAATGCATGCTCGCTATACTAAAAAAAAATATCAGAACAAATTACAAGTCATTTCCTGTCAACTGTTCAATGAAATGAAATAAATATGATGTATAATAAAGTATATGATATCAGACCAGTGTGACCTATATTATAGATATACATTCACAATGTAGGTCGGTACTCCGGTCAGATTGGATATCAGACACTTTAGAATTAATATTCATTTCAAGAGAGTGTCATGCCGAATTCATTCTTTGATAGCAAAACTTGTTTAGAGCTGAAGACTATCTAAATCACTTATAAATCATTCATATGAAAAGTTAATGTGTGTCTAAATAGACTGTAAATCATGTATACGAAATGTGTGCCTAAATAAACTGTAAATTGTGTACGGGGAGACCTCGTTCATTTCTTAATGAATAATGACTGACAAATGCACGGTGTCCATTTCCTGTACAGAATAATGACTGATAATTTCAACGCGTTCATTTCTTAATGAATAATGGCTGACAATTTCACGGTGTTCATTTCTTAATGAATAATGGCTGACAATTTCACGGTGTCCATTTCTTAATGAATAATGACTGACAATTTCACGGTGTTCATTTCTTAATGAATAATGACTGACAATTTCACGGTGTTCATTTCTTAATGAATAATGACTGACAATTTCACGGTGTCCATTTCTTAATGAATAATGACTGACAATTTCACGGTGTTCATTTCTTAATGAATAATGACTGACAATTTCACGATGTTCATTTCTTAATGAATAATGACTGACAATTTCACGGTGTTCATTTCTTAATGAATAATGACTGACAATTTCACGATGTTCATTTCTTAATGAATAATGACTGACAATTTCACGGTGTTCATTTCCCGTCACGGATGATCTCACTTCGTCCACTATTCGTGTTCTATTACAAGAAACATGTAAATTGACGAAGACACATCTGCATAATGATGTATGTTGTGTAAATACATGTATGTTAATGTAAAATATCCATTGTTTATTAATTTGAAACCCCCCATTCAGTCTCAAGCACTTTAAAATTGCCATATTAACAAAGTTTAATCTTCATACGAATCAGACACTAATCTTACCCGCGGAGTGTAATCTGATTAAAATGTAAGAAATTGTCACTAACCTTCCGATTGAACAGAAATATCCTGAGACTTTTTAATCAATCATGTAAGATTCACACAATGTGCTGTAGATGCACTTAAATCTACCCACTAGTGGAAATTTACATACAAATCTGTATCAAGGCCGAGGTAATGATTTCACAACCGGAAATCCACTATCATCTCTCAGTGTGTGAAACAAGTAGATAAGTCTCTCTCTCTCTCTCTCTCTCTCTCTCTCTCTCTCTCTCTCTCTCTCTCTCGGTGTGTGAAACAGGTAGATAAGTATCTCTCTTTCTTTCTCTCTCTCTCTCTCTCTCTCTCTCTTCTCTTTCTCTGTGCGTGTGTATGTGTGAAACAGGTAGATAACAATTTCTCTCTCTCATCTCTTCGAAGTAACGTGAGAAGAGTATCAGGGGCGGATCCAGGAATTGCGGTTACGGGGGGGGGGGGGTGTGCCACTTTATGAAGCAGGGGGTCTGGGGGGCCCCAGTGGGTCCTGGATTTTAGATATTTTATAGGGCTTGAAATAGGTCTGCTATTTAGTCATGTGTACTATTTTCTATCATTTTTTATAAGGTGAAATTAATGAAATGACGCAAATTTTAAGGGTTTTTCAACAAACAAAAAAACCCCAAAAAATTTAAAAATTCTCCCAATAAAGTCATTCAAGAAATCAAAAGATTGTGTCATTTATTTCTCCGAAAGTGGAAGAAATTATTGCTTCTTTTATCGTTTAGTACATTTTTCTAAAAAAGAGACCACGATTTACCTTAAATTTGAAAATTTTAGGGAGAGAGAGAGAGACTGAGTATACATGTGTATGTTACCGTAATGGCGACACAAAAGTTTTATTTTAAGTATTTAATAGTTAAAGGCACCCCTATGAATATCCCGAATTCTCTTTCAAACTGGAAACAAAAAATGGAGACAATATTTGAAGTCTTGTGGGGACGTTTAACGGTAAGGACAGAATGTGTGTCCCCATGGTACACCTCCGTCATCACAATGCAGGTCAAATCAATCTGATTAAAGTCATACCTTTTATCCGCTCCGATAATAGTACGTCGCTACACTGGAGCGGATCAAAGATCTGATTCTAATCAGACTGCAGGTAAAGCGGTTCAAAATTGACCTCACTTACACGCTTTATTACCCCCTCCCCCTCTCTCTCTATCTCTCTCTAAAAAAAATAAAGTTCCAAGTAAAAGGAATAGATTCTGATGAAAAAAATCACATCTGTATTTGTCTTGTTGGAGAGAGAGAGAGAGAGAGAGAGAGAGAGAGAGAGAGAGAGAGATGCACAGAGAGAGAGACGTTTTATTAACTCCCCCTCCCTCCCTTTCTCTAAATAAATAAAATAAAGTTTGAAGATTTACAAAAAAGGAGTAGATCCTGTATTTGTCATGTTGGAGAGACAGAAAAAGAAAGATAGCGAAATAGAGAGAAAGAGTGAGTGAGGGGGAAAGTGAGAGAGAAGATGGGCTATATTCAGAGGAGATTGTTTCTCTCCCAGATAAAATGTTTTACCAAAAGAGGAAAACAATAATGGTATATTTATTCATTATACTTCTAGTGTTATACGATATGTTGTATAAGCCCCAGAGGGCCCTTGATTAGTGAATAAATAAATATATATAAATAGATATATACTAAGAATAATGTAAGCACTTGTAGTCAATTCATAATTCGTCAATGTTCCCTCCCCCTGTTGGACGGATCCCCATGAATCAGGCCCTCGCCCTCCAGGCTTTTTTATAAAAAAAAAAATCATTTAAGTAGGAATAGGCATATATACAAGAAAATATCAGAGAGAGAGATGCATCTATAGCGAGATATCCTGTACATTACATCTATAGCGAGAGCTCCTGTACATTACATCTATAGCGACAGATCCTGTACATTGCATCTATAGCGACAGATCCTGTACATTACATCTATAGCGAGAGATATTGTACATTACATCTATAGCGAGAGATCCTGTACATTACATCTATAGCGAGAGATTAATAGAATCCTTCATTAGTACGAGTGTGGGATAGGGAAATTCCACCGAGGGGACAAGATTCGCAGTCTAGGACGAGGCTTTGCCGAGTCCTAGACAGCGAATCTTGTTCCAGAGGTGGAATTTCCCTACCCCAAACGAGTTAATAATGAAGGATTATTTTTCTCACATTTTACTTACAGTTTAGTGCATAAATTTAGGAGTTTTGAGAAAATTCTAAATTATCAAAATCCTCATTTGAACTTCGATGCAAAAACTAATTAGATAGGCAGAAAGAGCGTATCCGAAAATGGTTTACACTGTAAGTGTAAACTAAAAAACCCAAGGTTGTCCAACAGAAAGCTATATACATTAAAATTTAAAGATAACAATGCAAAATATGTTTGCTTCACCGTGTAACGTAAATCTTCACCGTGTAACGAAAATCATAGAAAATATATGACGTCACAATCAAATGACGTCACAGCAGTGTGAGACAGAAAAATCTCACATGGCTGTCTCACACGGATAAAGTCGATCTCACACTGGTGGTAATGTGAGAAATTGTACATTACATCTATAGCGAGATATCCTGTACATTACATCTATAGCGAGAGATCCTGTACATTACATCTATAACGAGAGTTATTGTACATTACATCTATAGCGAGAGATATTGTACATTACATCTATAGCGAGAGATCCTGTACATTACATCTATAACGAGAGCTCCTGTACATTACATCTATAGCGACAGATCCTGTACATTACATCTATAGCGAGATATCCTGTACATTACATCTATAGCGACAGATCCTGTACATTGCATCTATAGCGAGAGATCCTGTACATTACATCTATAGCGAGATATCCTGTACATTACATCTATAGCGACAGATCCTGTACATTGCATCTATAGCGAGATATCCTGTACATTACATCTATAGCGAGAGATCCTGTACATTACATCTATAGCGAGATATCCTGTACATTACATCTATAGCGACAGATCCTGTACATTGCATCTATAGCGAGATATCCTGTACATTACATCTATAGCGAGAGATCCTGTACATTACATCTATAGCGAGATATCCTGTACATTACATCTATAGCGAGAGATATTGTACATTACATCTATAGCGAGAGATATTGTACATTACATCTATAGCGAGAGATCCTGTACATTACATCTATAGCCAGAGATATTGTACATTACATCTATAGCGAGAGATCCTGTACATTACATCTATAGCGAGAGATATTGTACATTACATCTATAGCGAGATATCCTGTACATTACATCTATAACGAGAGATCCTGTACATTACATCTATAGCGAGAGATATTGTACATTACATCTATAGCGAGAGATATTGTACATTACATCTATAGCGAGATATCCTGTACATTACATCTATAACGAGAGATCCTGTACATTACATCTATAGCGAGAGATATTGTACATTACATCTATAGCGAGAGATATTGTACATTACATCTATAGCGAGAGATATTGTACATTACATCTATAGCGAGAGATATTGTACATTGCATCTATAGCGAGATATCCTGTACATTACATCTATAGCGAGATATCCTGTACATTACATTTATAACGAGAGCTCCTGTACATTACGTCTATAGCGACAGATCCTGTACATGGCATCTATAGCGAGATATCCTGTATATTACATCTATAGCGAGATATCCTGTACATTACATCTATAGCGAGATATCCTGTACATTACATCTATAACGAGAGATATTGTACATTACATCTATAGCGACAGATCCTGTACATTACATCTATAGCGACAGATCCTGTACATTACATAGGGTACAAAGCAAAATTCTTTAAACTATTTGATGTTAAAATATGGTGGATATAATATATAATGCAATTTCGGCTTCATAGCCGTTCCTCACACCTTTTGTAATCCGGCGAGACGAAGCAGAGGATTTATACAGGTCCATCAAATATACATCACAAGAAGTTGGAGAATCCCCCCACCCGGTTTTTTTTTGTTGTTTTTTTTTTGTTGTTTTTTTTTTTTTTTTGTTGTTTTTTTTTTTTTTTACATTTGTAATTGTAATAGTATTTTATTTTCAAGAGATCTTAATGTCATTTCTGAAAATAAATGTAGGTATGAACTGCGACTTTCACGCCAGACCACTTCATAAAGCGCGTTAATTAGCGTATCAGGAACACTAGCGTTAATTAGCGTATCAGGAACACTAGCGTTAATTAGTGCATCAGGAACACTAGCGTTAATTAGTGCATCAGGAAAACTAGCGTTAATTAGCGTATCAGGAAAACTAGCGTTAATTAACGTATCAGGAAAACTAGCGTTAATTAGCGTATCAGGAACACTAGCGTTAATTAGTGCATCAGGAAAACTAGCGTTAATTAGTGCATCAGGAAAACTAGCGTTAATTAGCGCGTCAGGAAAACTAGCGTTAATTAGTGCATCAGGAAAACTAGCGTTAATTAGTGCATCAGGAAAACTAGCGTTAATTAGCGCATCAGGAAAACTAGCGTTAATTAGTGCATCAGGAACACTAGCGTTAATTAGTGCATCAGGAACACTAGCGTTAATTAGTGCATCAGGAAAACTAGCGTTAATTAGCGCATCAGGAAAACTAGCGTTAATTAGTGCATCAGGAACACTAGCGTTAATTAGTGCATCAGGAAAACTAGCGTTAATTAGTGCATCAGGAAAACTAGCGTTAATTAGCGTATCCGGAAAACTAGCGTTAATTAGCGCATCAGGAAAACTAGGCCGGCGAGAAGCATTGCAGTTCGTACCCTCATGTTATAATTCAAAAATGAAATTTATTTCTTAAATTTCCATTCCACTTTTATAACTGTTAGAATTCCCAGCCTTTAAAATAGACGTGCGGTGCTATATTTATCTGCGTTACACACGTGCATTGGTTATAACTGACACGCATTCATGACGAAATGACTATTTTTACAATTAGTCATCATTTCCTGAATTAGTCAAAAATTTCAGGAATTAGTCAAATATTGGAAATATGAATATCAATATATAATATATTCTCCTGATTTTTCGAATTTTGATTTCACGCGAAAGAAAGAATTAGCATTGATATTTCTCTGAGATTATCAGTCCATATGAGTTTTTGATATACATGTAGTAGACGTGGAATACGTTGTTTCCTAAATGACATGGGTACAGAATATTTAACTAAGAATTATTCACAACTTTATATGATCTGTTTTAATCCTTAGGATTTCTTTTTATTTGGTATGTACTAAAAATAAATCATGGATATGAAAACTAAAACATTCAAAGATTGAATCTGGTTTACTACTCAAACGACACAGGAAAATCAATAAGTGGAGAGAAATGATATGAATTCGAAAGGGAACACATGCTTGAACACATGAAGCTGCCTGTAATACATCCCATATACATGTGCAAAATGAGCTGTTGAGGTTACACGCGGCAGATCTCAATATTTTGAAAACGGCACATGTAAACATTTCACAAATTGTTACCTGATGACATCATTGAAAATTTACAAATCCCTTATTTTTTTTCTAGAAATCTTAGATTTGTACTTATTACAACCAAACTAAGCCAACATACATATATCAACCTTTTTGTATTTGTATCAAGAGTCCTTCAGCGTCATAGACAAACGTCTAGATACAATATCAAGGAAACATGTCTGACCTTGACGGAGCCTGGGGGGCTGTGATCCGGTAATATTGACATGAAAGAAAAGAAAGTACAGCATTCAAGATGATATAGTTTATGGGGAAAAACCAACTCCATGTGACATACAGAGAAATTATCAGAGTCGGTACATTTCATTTGAAAACGGCACATGTAAACTTAACAAATGTTACCTGGTGATATCGACCTTGCGGGGTCTTGAGTAAAATCCTCCTTGGCATGATTGAGTAAAACGAGAGAGAGAGAGAGAGAGAGAGAGAGAGAGAGAGAGAGAGAGAGAGAGAGAGAGACAGACAAAGACAGAGAGAGAGAGACAGAGAGAGAAAGACAGAGAGAGAGACAGAGACAGAGAGAGACAGAGAGAGAGAGAGAGAGAGAGAGAGAAAGAGAGAGAAAGAGAGAGAGAGAGAGATATCCCTATTTCTTGTGACAAATGTTAAAGTAGGCTTTTAATTTGATACTATCCATCCCCGGGCGGCCTTGCTTGGGAATTTTATAATATTGACTTTGTTCGTGCCATGACGTAATATCTTGAAAGTGTTTAAGATATGACCTCATTTCATAACAACAGGTTTCTGTCAGGATTTTTTTTTTTATCTCGCTATCACATTTCTTTGTTTATAGTGCAGTCTTACTTCATGGATCCGTCTGAACACCCCAATACCCCCCCCCCCCCCCCTGTTTTACAAAATCACGCCGTGGGGTGAATCAATGTGTATAGATTATATCATTATTATTAGGCTAGTTCTTTTCAGTTCTATTTGAGAATTTAACAGTATTGTACCTTATTCAATGGAGAAAGATGACGAGATAAAATTCAAAAGTTACGTTCGAGTTCTAGAGCTCAGCAGCCTGCTTCAAACTTCCGGTTGGGAAGGACATTGAATGCTGAACATGCAACATATGCTTCCCCTTCCTCACTTACGGGAGAAATATTTCAAAGCATAGCAAATAAACAAAATCTTGTAAATTTTGTAAACTCACCTTTTTTCCAGATACCGGAAGCACATCAATAAAAGAAAAAGATTGAAGGTAAATAATGCAGCATCATAAATCCCGATTTAATGACGTCTAGAGGCCCAGTGGCGGATTTAAAGGAACGCAGTATACTGTGAAGTTAAAAGCACACTAAGGTACTTATAATCACTGATTAAATATCAGGTCACTGAATCAAGGGGGGGGGGCAGAAAAGTTTCTGAGGGAGGGGTGCGAACTAAGATCGTACACTACTATTTTCCAAATGGGTGCTTGTGTGTGTGTGTGTGTGTGTGTGTGTGTGTGTGTGTGTGTGTGTGTGTGTGTGAGAGAGAGAGAGAGAGAGAGAGAGAGTGTGTGTGTGTGTGTGTGAAGATCAGAGATGGTAAAACAATAATAATATTTTCCTTTATGGTGGCTTATTACATGTTATTTAATTGCTCTTTCTACAGCAACTCGTATTAAGGAGGTGTGATACACCAGAGAAATTTGATGTAGATGAAAAGTACAGGATATGTTCAACGATATTTTGAAGTCGAAAATTTTCAAATTTACTTTATTTTGTCAAAAAATTACAGTTTTAGTAGAAGGTAATCTGAACAAAAAAATTAAAATCCCTGCTGGACTCGAACCTGCGACTTACAGTTCATCAGTCGGTATGCTAACCTACTGAGCTACTCGCCTAGGTACTCTAAAGACATTGATCATAACGAAATTTGCAATGTATAAAACAGATGATAGAATTCTGAAAGAGAAGAGTAATGAATGGAGTAATGAATTGGCAAAATAATGTGGGACAAAAACAACAGTAAGATGCAGAACAAAAATGTCTGAACTTTTCACCGTGAGGTGAGGTGACGGAGATTATTAGTATGTATGTTTATAGCTTGTTTACAAGATCATAAGGGTGAAATCGATTTTGGTCAGAGGAAACGTGTAACCATTCGGAGTGTAAGAAATTAGTCACCAGAGGTCAATCATTTGTATATATTATTTACAAGAAAAAAGAAATTTAAAATTATGCAAAACCTTAGAAGTGAAGTTGAGTATGCAACGCTAAATTATAGATTTTTCAAGAAAATAATTGTGTTGGCTTTGAATTTGAATTAAAAGCCAATGTAAATAGTACAGATTATTAAGATATAACAAATATGGTAAGGCATGTTGGAGGATGTACGGGGGTATAAATGCGAGGAACAAAGGCAAAGTTCTTCAGTAGCTGAACAGAACTTTGTCTTTGCCCTTTCATTTGTACAGGTAAGATATTGAGTATACGTGCACATTTCTGAAATAACTTTTCAATTTTTCAAATGGCTTCGTTAATTTTTGTGTGAACTTTTATAATAATGTTTGTAATTATCATTGTATATTGTATATTATGGATTGTAATCAATAATTATCATGATGAAATGTTTCTTAAATAAAAAAGAGTAGCCGAACAGAACCTTTTCTCTTGTCCTTTCATTTGTACAGGTTGAACGAGATAGAGCTACTCCGC
Organism: Ostrea edulis; assembly: GCF_947568905.1. Classification (NCBI taxonomy): domain Eukaryota; kingdom Metazoa; phylum Mollusca; class Bivalvia; order Ostreida; family Ostreidae; genus Ostrea; species Ostrea edulis. Next base: position 5,138,732 of record NC_079171.1, on the reverse strand, counting down.
TCAGCCTGGGAAAACAAAGATCTCGAGGGTCACTGGTACCTAACAAATATTTGCATATCACGCTTTGCGTCATAGCTGACTTAAAAATACTTCTTCCCCAAACTTGTTATATGAGCTATTACAAAGTTAGTGATGGGGAGAAATAGCATTTCTCATTCCATCCACCACATTTCTCGTACTCTCCCCGTATCGAATACTTACTCCTCATGGGCACCTGACCCCATCTCTGGTATATCCAGGGGTCCGTATTTGCCCAACTATCTATTTTGTATTGCTTAAGGGAGTGATGAGATTGATCACTTCGTTATCTTCGCCTTTCATGTACCTGAGTGATTTTCTAGCTGAACTTGATCTTAATACACGGGGGTTGGTTGATTGGATATTGTTTAACGTCCCGCTCGAGAATCTTTCACTCACATGGAGACGTTGCCATTACCGGTGAAGTGCTGCGAAATCTAGGCCTAGGATACGCATTTAAGGTCTTTAATCAGGGAGGAATCTTTATCGTGTCACACCTGCTGTGACACGGGGCCTCGGCTTTTGTGATCTTATCCGAAGGACCGCCCCATTTAGTCGCCTCTTACGACAAGCAAGGGGGTACTGAGGACCTATTCTAACCTGGATCCCAGGTGTGTGTGTGTGTGACTGAGGACCAACTCTAACCCGGATCCGGGGCGAGGGTGTACTGAGGACCTATTCTAACCCAGATCCGGGGGGGGGGGTACTGAGGACCTATTCTAACCCGGATCCCGGGGGGTTACTGAGGACCTATTCTAACCCGGATCCCCACCGGGTAGGGTATATGGAATGAGAAACAAATGCAGCCACGTTTTAAAACATCATGCATCGCTCCAAATTACAAAATACAAACAGAATATTAGTAAAACTGAAAGTTTATATAATGTAAACGACAATGCAAAAGTCTTTTCATGCATGTGCATGTAAGCATATACAGTTATGTTAAAAACATGAAATAAACGCGGATAAATCATTTGCCATTGACATACTGATAGAATGGAATACGCAAAGAGCATAAACTATACAAAAACGCATTAAATTCTTGCACAATGCAGGTGCATATGCAAAAGTAATGCACATGGCGTGCTTGCCTAGAAAACGCCTAAAGTACGGACACCTATTTACTCAGTACCGGAAAAATGTCGGATTCTCTTTGTTCTGATACAAAATGATACGATATATTTGTATCCCGACAGGCAATCAGGATGTTTTCAATCATGGGAGAGGTCAGAGTGGAATAATGTTCCCGTATTGAATGCTTGACTAGTCGGAAGTTTTGCAGTTCATAGAAATCAGGAATCTGATCATGCATGCCAATATACACTGAGCATCTGTTTTAATATATTGCATGCATAATTCAAAATTTGTAGATCATTGCATATAAACATGAATATTATCTGGGTGAAAACACGTGTAATCCAAAATACGGATATTAAATGTACGTGTGTAATCCAAAATACGGATATTAAATGTACGTGTGTAATCCAAAATACGGATATTAAATGTACATGTGTAATCCAAAATACGGATATTAAATGTACGTGTGTAATCCAAAATACGGATATTAAATGTACGTGTGTAATCCAAAATACGGATATTAAATGTACATGTGTAATCCAAAATACGGATATTAAATGTACATGTGTAATCCAAAATAGACAGTTGACGACACACACAAAAAAAACACCCCATAATCTATATTTATTAATTAACAATTTTTGCCAATAAACTCCGAAAACGCTTGCTTCAGAGTTACTGCTTGTACCTTTAATATTGTTTCATATGTGAGGTGAAGTCTGTAAGCTATAATATAATCTTACTTGATTAGTTACAGTCGTAGATTTAATTAAAATCCTACTTTATACCCTGAAATAGCCAAAGAAATGAGAGTACAGAGGCGGATCTAAGCCAGTTATATATATTTTTTTAAATTTTTAATGACAACTTAGGATAATACATTATGGGCTAAATCCATTGTTTATCGATGCTTAATTTTGATCTTACAGAAGAAATAAGTTTCAATAATTTTTGAATGAATAGAATTAGAATATGCCTGTTCGGTTTTCTCTTTTCAATCCGTGATTGTAGTCTTAAAATTCCAGAACGATGAGTCAGGAATGAGGCATTACACCACTATAGACGCTTAAGTCTACAACCAATCGCACATTCTCGAGCCTTTCCGGCAAGTCGAGACGTGATACATGATCAGCATACAATTGTGTAGGTGTTCATTGTTATGCTTAAAATACTTTTGACTAGGCCCATATTTATCATTTGATGAGAACTTCTACGAAGGACACCCCCACCCTTTCCGAGACCAACGTTCTGACATCGATAAATTTTTAATACGATATTCATCTGATATTTTCGATGTTCTTCAATTTTTTCCCGTAATTATAGAAGTCACTTATACGGCTTTTTCTAATAATTTATTAACAGTTACCGATATGTACAAACACATGGAAAACCACCAAAAAGGTTTAATTTTGGTTGATCATATTTTGTGATGACACAGAACATGAAAGTAATAAGTCGAAAATTGTCCAATATGTCAGATATCGAATGGTCTGGGACTCTTCTTGGACGTTTGCAATTTATAACTTTTTATTTATTTTTTTAAACATGCACACGGTATATGTATAGAGGATATCTATATTGCGTGTTTTGATATTTGGTTTATCCAACGAGTTGATATGGTGTATTTATTCGCGAGGCTTTCCAAGCGAATAAATACACCATATCAACGAGTTGGATAAACCAAAATATCAAAATACGCAATTATAGATGTTCTATTTATCTCATACGTTTTCTTTTCGCTTAATTTTGAGATGATCCCCAGTATGGTAGAAACAGCTGATTGAATTTGTTTTGAATCCGTGGCTCAGACGTCGTGATTATCAGTCTGCCTTAATTCGCGGGAAAAAGTAGTGCGCTTATAATCCATTCATATACAGTACAAAAGGGCATTTTTATAAAAGAAACCATGGATGAAAATTGTTTTAGAAGGGATTATAGTTTATAATTAATAATGGTTTTGGCATTCCAACAAAATAACAACTATTGACCGAGTATTTATTTTTTAACGTAGGCCTGACCTTCTGATAAAGTTTGATTGATTGTATATTGTATAAGGTCCCTCTCGAGAATTTTTCACTCATATGGAGATTGCCGGTGAAGGGCTGCAAAATTTAGGCTTATGCTCTGCGCTTACGACCTTTGAGCAGGGAGGGATCTCTATCGTGCCACACCTGCTGTGCCACGGGACCTCGGTTTTTGCGGTCTCATCCGAAGGACCGCCCCATTTAATCGCCTCTTACGACAAGCTAGGGGTACTCAGGACCTACCCACAGGATAACATACGTAACAACACAGGGTTTTGACACAATATTTTAATAAAACTTGTCAGCCAAGAAAACTTCCCCAAGACATTTTCTTTGCATCAGAATCTCACATTTTAACAATGGTAAGGTGGCCCACTACACTTTGAAAAAGTTTATCAAATCAGCACAAAATGATTTCATTTTGAAATATATGATATAACAACGTATTTCTTTTTCAAATCAAGGTACATCAAATGGCAGCATGAAAATACATAGAAATACTGTATATACATATACAAGTAAAGAAAGAAGTGATTACACACCAAATACATGTAAATACAGTGTCATATATTGTTCAAAATAAATTATCCAGTTACATGTATATTTAGAAGAAATTTTTTTTTTTTTTTGCCAAGCTGAGTAGCTCAGTAAGTTAGCATGTCGACTGCTAAACTGTAGATCGCATGTTCGAGTCCAGCAGGGGTTTTAATTTTTTCCCCAGATTGCTTTTTACTTAAACTGCATTTTTTGACTAAATAAAGTAAATCTGAAAGTTTTCAATTTCAAAATATTGGTGTACATTTCCTCCACTTCTCATCCATATCAATTTTCTCGGGTGTAGCATACGTCCTTAAAGGACACAACGCATGTGTCTAACCTTTTTCATTTTGTCAGCAAAATTAACTCTTTTTATGCCTAAACTGCTTTAAATGTGTTTTAAATGAAATATTTTGCGTAGTTTCCGAGTTTGAAAGCGATAAAATTCAAATCTTGCGATATGCATATTTTCGTTCGCTAGTTTACGCGCTATTATGTGTGACGTCATATGCGCCCTCGGGTTTGAAAACATTTATTAGCCATTTCATAAACATATTAGATTTAATCGACAAAAAAACCAATTATCTCATTAACGGCTTGTAAATAATAATGCATTAAGATCTTTTGTGCCGTGCTCGGGTGTACTAGTTGTCGGTAGAAAGGATTTAGATTGAGTATTTTTCAATTTTTCGAAGGAAGGTGCGAGAAAAAGGACGTGGATAATTAAGCGCTAAGCGTAGCTTAAGCGCTTATTGCCGCCAGTTGGATTTTGCTTTCGTCATCATGTTTCCGGTTTATCGCCACCTATAGGCGAATTTATGCATCGCTGTAGTCAAGTCGTGTTTAAAGTAGTCGTAATTTTACAACCGATCTAGTACGGGGATAACATTCATATCTGCAGTTGCATCCCCCCCCCCCCGGAAATACAGTTCGTTGAACAGTGAATAAAGTATGTATAAAAAGGGTGATATTTTTGTCCTCATTCTTGGAGAAAGTGAGACACAGATGCAGGTCATTCTTCAGTTAAAATTCCCATTTGAATTTGCGTCTGTAATAATTAAAGTGATTCAAAATCTAAAATTGAATAAAAATATGTATATGAAACCGTTTTAACTAGGGTGCCTTTACATTGTTACCTTCGCATGGCGCTTAGAGGCCAGGAAAATCAATTTGCATGGTGCAATTTATAATTAGAAGCCACGTCATTAAGCTATACACGAATCAGGAGGGTTTTCCACTTGTGTTTTGGCTGCTGTTCCGACTCAGTAAAATTTTTGTCCGACGCAGCAAAAATGTGTGCAACACAGTAAAAAATTAACTGATCCGCGTCCATTGTGAACGAGAAAGAATTTGTGCACGATTATGCTTTGACAGCGAAGGACAGAGATCGGTGTCTCAGAAGGATGATATTGCGTAACTGCTTACACCTTCCCCGATCATATATGTAAGTCGGTCATGCAGAAATTTAGAGGATGCAACGGTGTAACTTAAGCTTACTTTATTATTTCTAAACGACCAAGATATTTTTCAGAATCATCGTCAACACAATCAAATTTGATTTCGTGATTTAGTTTCAAAAATGAGACTAAAAATAATAGTCTTGGGGCAAGGAAAAGATAAAAGGTACAACATTATATTATATTATATTATGGAAGACAATACCCCGGTTTCAAGTATTCAACACACCGCGTGGAATTTTACGAGGGCTGTATACTGAAATGCATATGTTTAGAACAAGTGTTAGATAAACATTGCCATTGTGTCAGGCATGAATGTGAAATGGTTTGCGGTCCACAGCACGCTACATACAACGAAAAGTAATCGTGTTTTCAATTTCTTTGTACTTCAAACAAACAACTGACAATGACATGCATATGCTACATGTATTTCCGAACGTACAAATGATGAAGAAGGGGGATGCACTGTCGTTGTTCCCTGTCCCCACATTTTGTTTTCGCTGAACGATCTTTTCATATAAAAAGATGCATTTAGTTTTTTGGTGAGATGCCTCTTCATTATTTCTAAAAGCGGTTTGCACATTACCGTTTGAAAATTACTTTTGTAACTTTTCAGTGCCTAGTTTGGGATTTTCATTTATCTACATTTACATGTTGTAAATTTTGCATATTTATTGCGAGTCACTTCTGTTACGTTTTTTTCCCTTCTTATTAGAACTCCTACACAAGCTTCGAATCTTTTGGTTTTTTGCTAAGGTTATTAGCATTTTCATATAAAGAACTGTTTTATAAAATTAAAACAATAGCAATGTGTATTATGTCTCATTCAGACAAACGGATGAGTCTCCTTTGCAATATGAATATAAGCTTTTATACAAGAAGTGTAATACACACAAGTTGATGAGTACAGCGTTTAATGTACCTGCCTGTGTACAAACTCTTGTTTTTTTGTTTTTTTTTTTGTTTTTTAGATTTACGTATAACAAACAATCACTACAATTGCTTAATGTAAATCCATGCTTATATGTTACTCTAATTCATCATCATATTTGAATTAGTATATCCTCTTGCACTAACTTTCATGTTAAAAATGAGCTATCTCCACTCTTGTTGATGACGCAGTATTCAGTTTCAAAGTAATATTGCATATGTATGATGAACATCTTTTCTAAATAACTTCCTAAATTTTGTTTTCAGTTATACATGTATTTATCGGACTTATTTGGATTCAGATTCTCTCCAACCTGATTTTGAATTGAAAATAACTTCATTATTGATTACAAAAAATAATTCCACTTTCATGGTTTGATTGCTATTTACAGATAATTATGCACTGGATTCTGTAGTACAAGTCATACAGATGCATGTTTATGTGTGTATTTAAATGATTTCTGGTAAGGTAATGAAATGGATGTAAAGCGTTTCATAATCCTGCATTATTGGTGTGTTTTGACATGTGGCATTTGTTAGTGTATGTGGTTATGTGTAATTTTCTTTTTTGTCCAGTTTGTTTGTTCCTTTCTATTATAAGTGACTTACATATATGTATCAAACTATTGATTTGTTTCATTTCAGTTGTATTCTAAAAATATTTCATACACTATTTAACTGGAACACAACAGTAAGTTAGTTGCGTAATAACAATTGAACACTTTATACCGAAAACTACCATTACAACTGTTTTCACATTTTCTACCAAAAATGTTCTTCTCTATAACATCACATCTGTAAGAGAGAAAAAAATGCATAGTCATGTAGAGCATTTAATGATCCAGGGACCGAAGTAGAGCGGATCAGAAACCCTTGCCTTGGGAAGATGGGTGGGAGCTAAACAGGGTATAAAGTGTTCATTTGTCAAATATTTGAATAACATAGCCTTAAATGCTATTGATTGATTGTATCTTGTTTAACGCTCTTCTCAATAATTTTTAATTCATATGGCGACGTCACCAAGACCGGTGAAGGGCTTCAAATTTAGGCCTATGCTCGGCGCTTACGGCCATTGAGCTGTGAGGGTTCTTTAACGCGCCACACCTACTGTGACACGGGGCATCCGTTTTAAAGACCATCTCCGAGGACCCGTGACATTCACACCTGATGCCGAGAGTTTGGTGATGGAACTGTCACTACCTGTTTAACGAACTAGATCTGTCGCGGCCGGGATTCGAACCCCGACCCCCCGCATACAGAGCGAACATTTTACCTCTGGACCACCGCAACGGTGGTAATGCTATTGATACTAAATTCTGATTATAGATATTTAATAAGAACAGGTGTCCTTTACCAAAATTGTAAATTTCATGATCCAGGGACAGGGTTTTAGTTTAGTGTGGGATCAAAATTATCATAGTGACTATTGTTTTAACAACATCATATAAAATTTACATTTCAACGTGTTGAAAAGTTTCAGGACATTGCTTCCAATCCATATTTGTTATTTTCTTACAGAAAATGTACTACTTAGTTATGCGAAAATAAAGAATAATGCATAAACCTTTTTTTAATGTTGTTCCTGCTCATTAACGTTACATACAGAATTCATGAAGTCAGCTTAGCGTTTTTCAGTACTTTCAGTACTTTGATTTTTTTTGTTGGAGCAAGAACTTTACCTTAAAAAATACACACAGTCACCTTTTCAAACACCGCTTGGACAGAGACCCTAAAAAACTGCGAGAAAATGGATATATCGAAGCTATAAGCACTGGTAGGCCTATAGCATACATTCTGTTAAATGCTCTTCACATTCAATTCACACTCGGATCAACTGACCTTCACCTTGTAACAACATATATCGACGATACAATGTAACTTCTACCAACTGGTAGATTTACAAACAAGAAAGAAAAAAAATTAAAGATACAAAATGATTGATCTTTTATTTATACAAATAATAGAATATTGTATTTCCTAACCTTACATTGAATTATAAAATTATTTCCTTATTGAACTCGTAGCATCTTGAGTGCGTCAAAAGGCTATAACGCCGTGCTCCCACTTCGTACTTCCTAAAGACGTGCAGATCACAATTCAAAAATAGTAATAAGATTACTTTATCAAAATAAAATAAAATTAAATTTGAATATTTTTATTGATTTGTATGTGTTGTCTTTTTCTTTCTTTCCGAAATGCACGCATGACAATAGCTTGGCATAGGGCCTATAGTTGTCAACAATTTAACGTTTCATAATTTGTCTAATCCAAAAATAAATAATGATTGCACTGTTTATTTTAGAAAAACAGCGCCAATTACAGATGTATAAAGGAATAACACCCCCAAACAGTTTGTAGACAGCGACCCATTTAAACATTATTTACTCACAATATTGCCGATTTCATACACGCTTTACTCGCTATATTTAGGTATTTACATCGTTATATGTGTGCACTGGTGGCGAACACATATAAAACTCGGACAATTTGTGAACATCGATTTAAATGTTGCCCATGGTAAATAAATTAGGCCCCTGAAAGTTGAGTTTTTAATAATGTCTCGCAGTACTTTCACAATCCGAAGGGCGCATGTTACGTCACTGTACCACGTGACTACCTACCTAATTAACTTGACTTTTTGAAATCGGGGCTTAGATTTAAGTCTGTATTGTGGTTAATTATCGCAAAATTTCGGCGAACGAACTATTAGAATGAATTACTATAAGCATAAAGAAGACGAAATGCATGTAATATTGTATACTTTGAAAACATGAGATGTGTCCTTTAAGTTTAGAGTAAGTGCAGTTTCTTAACATTTAATTTATTTCGATTATTGTACAAAATTTCAGTGTATTTATCTAAGTAGTGTCTTTGCAATTTCCTTAATTTTATACTGACTATGTAAACTCATATTCTAAAACTTTTTGTACTAGTGAGTACTATGACAGTATGTTATTGTGAGTACTATGACAGTATGTTATTGTGAGTACTATGCCAGCATGTTATTGAAATACAAGGATTTACTACACAGAGGAACATCATTAGTAGTTTTCATTGAAGTTTTCAAGTCTGTACCAGTAACAAATGATTGGTTTCAAAATATCATAATGTAGAGGGAATATCCACAATTCTGATTAGTACAGCAAAATGTAAACTTTTTGTAAGCAGATCAAGATTACAATGAGAATATTTTTAGCGAGGCTTCTCCAAGTATTTTCCAAGCATTGTTAAAGACAATAACTAATTTGTTTTCTTGAACAAACTTTCAAACACCAATCATTACAATTTCAAAAATAGATATTCCCTGTTGTAAACCCTCTGTGTATTAAGTATATATGACATAAAGGCAAATAATATGCAATTTTGAAGAAGAAAAAAAACCCATGATTTTCAAAGGCCCATGGGTCAAATCACTCACCTGAGTCACCTTGGCCCATATTTAAAGATTTTCTCTATATATATTCATGTAAAACTTTGATTCCTATTGTGGCCTTACCTACCCCCAGGGGCGTGATTTTTACAAACGTGAATCTGCACTATGTCAGGAAGCTTTCAGGTGAATGTAAACTTCTTTATAACTAACTGTATAAATGTATGCGTATGGAAGTGTACTTAAAAACCCCCGAACAAAATGAACCAACGTGTACAAACACAGAGGAATTGATAGGGAAACTGCTTCCAAATGTTCGTCTTCATCATGTCGCAAATTCAGAATTCAGGCGAAGAGAACAAAAGCAGTTGCAGATGGGATGCAGCTGTGTCCCATGGCGTAGTGGTTAGAGCATCGCGCTCAAAATCACACGACCGCTCACCTCTGCTCAGCGCGGATTCGAATCTCACTCGCGCCGGTAACTGAGAGAAAGTTTCCCAGTTTACTTTCAGGTACATTGTATCTGATTATCTCTTTCACCAATAAAAACTGGGCGCCACCATATTACTAAAGAATTGTTGAGTGTGGCGGAAAACCTCAATCAGCTGTGATATCCGAGTGCCTTAATCTCTATACAAGGACACCACAGGGGTATATCTCGGAGTGGTTATCCTTCTCTTCCCACAGTTAGTGATAGTATACAAGAATTCAATAGACCAACAGCCTGGATTTCCTCATGAAATTTTCAGTTGGATGCATGCTGAGGAAGAGAGGTTAAAATTCCACAGGAGGCAGAATACGCGGAGTACTTCTCGATGAGATGTCAATACAAGAAAGCATAGACATTGTAAAATCTGGTAAAAATTTTGAACTGGTTGGATTCACAGATTTGGGAGAAGCTAACTCAATTAAGTCAATAAGGGAAGGGAAATGTCAACAAACCCCCAGCACTCATGTACTACAACATATGTTTCAAAGAATTGGTTGCTTCCGATTTCCTTTTGCACATTTTCTGAGCCAGCAGCTGAATGCAAGCGATCTATATTGTATAGTATGGGAAGCAGTGGCCAAACTGAAACAATATGATTTTCCTATAAAGTACATTTCAATGTACGGGGCTGTGAGCAACAGATCTCTGTTTCAGTTACATTTTCCTGAATAGGATTAAATTAAAAATGCACGACCGTCCTTTGTCCTAACAACCCATATGACAGCATGATCACGATGATGGATCCGTCTCATTGTTTAAAAAAAATCAGAAATGGCATTCTAAGAAGCGGACAAGAGAAGGGAAGCACAAGGTTATTAGAAATGGGACTGCAAACATCCTGTACAGATCCACAGGTTATTGACAAATGAACATATTTTCCCAAGCCCCGTTTCAAAAATGCGGAACAAGCTAGCCGAGAATGACTTAGACTGTGAAATGTTGAATTTGATGATATCTTACAAAAATAGCATGGGAAAACAAGAGGCCCATGGGCCACATCGCTCACCTGAGTCACCTTGGCCCATATCTGAAGACTTTCCATATATATTTCCATGTAAAACCTTAGTCCCTATCATGGCCCAAACTACCCTTTGCAAACTCGAATCTACACTATGTCAGAAAGATTTTATGTAAATGTCAACTTCTTTGGCCCAATGGTTCTTCAGAAGAAGATTTTTAAAGCTTTTTCCTATATTTGTATGTAAAACTTTGACCCCCCCCCCCACTTGTGGCCCCATCCTACCCCCCGGGGGCCACGATTTCAACAAACTTGAATCTGCACTATGTCAGAAAGTTTTCTTGTAAATATCAGCTTTTCTGACTCAGTGGTTATTGAGAAAAAGATTTTAACTATATATTTGTATGCAAAACTTCGATCCCCCTTGTGGCCCCATCCTACCCCCGGGGGCCATGATTTGAACAAACTTGAATCTGCACTATGTCAGAAAGTTTTCATGTAAAAATCAGCTTTTCTGGCTCAGTGGTTCTTGCGAAGAAGATTTTTCCTATATATTTGTATTTAAAACTTTGATCCCCTATTGTGGCCCCATCCAACCCCCGGAGCCCATGATTTGAACATACTTGAATCTGCATTATGTCAGGAAGCTTTCATGTAAATCTCAGCTTTTTTGGCTTAGTGGTTCTTGAGAAGAAGATTTTTAAAGTTTTCCCCTATATATTTGTATGTAAAACTTTGATCCCCCCCCTTGTGGCCCCATCCTATCCCCGGGGGCCATGGTTTGAACAAACTTGAATCTGCACTATGTCAGAAACTTTTCATGTAAAAATGAGCTTTTCTGGCTCAGTGGTTATTGAGAAAAAGATTTTAACTATATATTTGTATGTAAAACTTTCATCCCCCTTGTGGCCCCGGGCATCCAACCCCCGGAGCCCATGATTTGAACAAACTTGAATCTGCATTATGTCAGGAAGCTTTCATGTAAATCTCAGTTTTTCTGGCTTAGTGGTTCTTGAGAAGAAGATTTTTAAAGTTTTTCCCTATATATTTGTAAGTAAAACCTTGATCCCCCCTTGTGGCCCCATCCTACCACCGGGGGCCATGATTGAACAAACTTGAATCTGCAATATGTCAGGAAGCTTTCAGGTAAATTTCAGCTCTTCTGGCCCAGAGGTTCTTGAGAAGAAGATTTTTAAAGATTTTTCCTATATACATGTATATGTATGTAAAACTTTAACCCCACCCCCCTTGTGGCTCCATCCTACCCCCGGGGGCCATGGTTTGAACAAACTTGAATCTGCACTATGTCAGAAACTTTTCATGTAAAAATGAGCTTTTCTGGCTCAGTGGTTATTGAGAAAAAGATTTTAACTATATATTTGTATGTAAAACTTTGATCCCCCTTGTGGCCCCATCCTACCCCCGGGGGCCATGATTGAACAAACTTGAATCTGCAATATGTCAGGAAGCTTTCAGGTAAATTTCAGCTCTTCTGGCCCAGTGGTTCTTGAGAAGATTTTTAAATGACCCCACCCTATTTTTGTGATTATCTCCCCTTTGAAAGGGACATGGCCCTTTATTTGAACAAACTTAAAAGCCCTTCACCCAAGGATGCTTTTGGCCATGTTTGGTTGAAATTGGCCCAGTGGTTCTGGAGAAAAAGTCGAAAATGTGAAAAGTTTAACAGACAGACGGACAGACAGACGACGGACAAAAAGCGATCAGAAAAGCTCACTTGAACCTTCGGTTCAGGTGAGCTAAAAAAGTATAGGCATGAAGAAAGCCGCGTTCAAGAATTCTGTTTGTAAAAAAAGTACGTATGAACAAACCGCATCCAAGAATTCTGGTTGCTACTGTATTCTTCCGACTGATGGAATTTGCTCCGGACTGGTAGAACACGCTAAGTTATCAGTCAGAATGACCGATAGAAATTTTTGGTTTTCGGAAACTCAAGATTATTTTCAATATTTCTTGACTTTGAAAATCCTGAAAGGGAATGTTCATCTATATTTAGTCATTTGAAATTTCATTAAAATAAAATTGAAGCAATGCTAAGTTTTATACTCAAGCACTATGATACCCATCTTCGCTAGCCAAGGGTGACGATCCACGATGTTTCTCATATTCACCCTTGGTTGATAGAGCCGACTTTTGTTGAATGTATGGGGCGCCACCTACAGTACACGACAAGAGTTTTATGCGTGTTCCACGCAACGAGGTGGAACAAATTTGCCCCAAACACGGTGGACCTTTAAAATTGTCGGCACCTTTGAAGTCCTATTTTTCCGCGCGAGCTAGACATTGAAGTCCACGGAGGATTTCCGTGGATGCCACCACGTATCTCCGTGGATGTCACCTGTACCTCCGTCGATGCCACCGTGTACCTCCGTGTGATAAAACAAAGAAATAATTTCCGAAATGATTCACCCAAAAAACCTTTTCGCTTAGCCAGCATGCATGCCCCCACCCCATTAATTATTTCGAAATTAGCTATCAATCATTCAATTCTTGTAATTGTTGTTTAATGATACGTTGGTGTTTTCGGTACATATCCGATTGTAGACTTCCCTGCAGACGTTCACACCTTTTTATGAAACGCCCAAATTCTCGACATCCTGTATATAAACACCTGTGTTATTCCTACCACTCGTCGGTAAATTGTTTCACGGCACGTGCAGCACAATTTCACCAAATAAAAGAAGGGTCATGAACAACGTGAATCACATGCCAGTAATTTCAATTTGATAAATAGCAGTTCAAAGAAATGTGTACCATAGGAAATGGTTTATTTTTACGTAAGGTTTTCATTGTAATTAGGAATATGTGATTAAGGTCAGCTATATACAAGTACATGTTTACATTGGAGATGAATTTCATTATGTACTGAACTGTGAAGCAATGTGAGCAAAGAATCAAATTTTTATCACCTAAACAAATAAATATTAAGAATATCTTTACTTTTAAACAAACTTTTAGAAAACTCCGTCCTTTCATTAACAAAATAATAAAATAAAATGTGCTCCCCTACCTAGAATGCCAATACTTCACATTAATAATAACACGTTTTTTTAAGTTAGTTTTTTTCTAACTTGATAAATATATTTTTGTATACCATTGCATAATGGTGATGAGATCCAACAAATTGAAATGAGTACATGTAGTCTTGAAATATCACAAAGTATAGAGTTGACAACGATTGAAATAAAAATGCAGACGTTTTCTCGTTTATTCAGTGACTCACAAACTTGCGCGTCTTCTAAATGAAAGTTGTAAAACAAACATACTAGGTATTGGTCAATTATAACATAATACGGGGGTAAAATTCATCTCATCTCCGCTAGCAATGGGTTTTCAGTCAACTTTGCCTTCGTGGACGAAAAATCTCGGCTAGCGAAGATGGAAAAAAAGAAGCCTCAGTCTATAGATAGTCCGCTTGTATTAACATGTATTATGAAGGTGAAATCGAAGAATTATCCAGTAAATCCAATGATGTTGCAGTACATATAGCATGTATTTATTTTATTTTTGACTGAGAGGGAGATAGACAGCTAAGCACGTAACATCGTTTTAGAAAGGGGGGGGACTCATTCATTAATCCTAACCCGGACCAGCCGAAAAATTTAATATGTAAAGAAAACAAAATGGGAAATAAAAAACAATATCAGATTGAAAGGGGATGGGTAATTAATCAGAAAGAAATTGTACTTTCAAGATTTATATTGAACGTATTAAACTTCCCTATATGCATACATTCATGAATATTATAATCAATGATTACCAATGCTTGCTCTCTCTCTCTCTCTCTCTCTCTCTCTCTCTCTCTCTCTCTCTCTCTCTTGCTTTCATTATCTAATGCATCTAAAGATTAAATTAAAGATTTTAATAATCGATAGCGTATATGAATAAAAGCAAATAATCGTTAAGTCATTTCTGTTTATATTGATATTAGTCTTTTTTCATGAACTAATTGCATTTGACACCGAGGATTTACATCCTTAAATATTGATTATAGGCACGTCGAATCGGAGAGGGTGTAATTTGAAAACTTGAAAGTTAAGGATTTAGCCTTGTAGCTTGTAGCGACCTACCCACTGCACGATTTAAGAAACTGAAGTCGGAAGGGGGAATTGAGACAGTTTCAGACTACTACCCACCCACCCCCCCACCCCCCACACACACACACTCCCAATTTTGTTGTTATTTTATTGCTTGTCAAGAAATTTACACAACTTAACCGGCAATATACCCCTTCTGATACATTGAAAAATATGAGTAATGTTAGCACGGGGCTCTATAAAGTTCAATCTGCAGTTTGGTCATACTAAGTCATTCAATAACTTATTCAAAATTTAAAAAAAAAAATGTTTGTCGGGTTAGCGGTACTATGATGTATGACTATAACAATGAACTGTGTATAACTTAAACATTCCATGCAAATTCGAAGGGGTTTTCGCCTCAGTAGAACAATGGGGGTCAGCTAATCCGTGTATTTGAAATAAACAGAAGTGCTTAGCTTCTTGCGGAAAGTGTGAAATATATTGGGTCGGCGCAAAATACCCGTGATCTTAGACTAGATCTGATATCGCGCCGACCGAATATATTTCGCACTTTTCTTAAGAAGTCAAAACCCAAACTAGCTAACCGTAATTTAGTTATACTGTGACAAAGACCCTAGGAATTTGCATGGTATATACTTATTATACAAAAATCATTGCATTATCCAGACACTCCCGATGAACATTTTCTTTTTTTATGAAAACCTCTATCAAAGTACATTGAACATAAGTCTCGGTCAAATGTAATTAACTCGGGATTTTAAAAATAAATCATTCGATGGTTTGTATTTTTGCTTCTATCAATTATGTAATAAATTAATTCCAATTTGTTAATTATCGACAATGCTCTAATTTCTATACTGGATCAAGTTATATTTGTCAAGATGCATATTATCAAAATATGATGGAAGTAATTATGTTAAACAGCGCATTTGTCAGAGAGAGAGAGAGAGAGAGAGAGAGAGAGAGAGCACATCGGTAATTATTAAACATCCCTATCACATGTTGTACATGTATGTTTTTCATTTACTGAATATACTAATTCGCATTCAAAACAGGAATTGCCTGCAAGTACGCATTATTTAAACAGAGACTTTAAGAATATTTTAATGAAGAAAGAAGACTATTAAAGAAAAAAATTCAAAACCAGGTTTTCTTAAAAACATAATATATAGTGTTTGGTATTGTTGGAATTGGCTCAAAATGCTGAAAAACAATATAAGTATCAGGAGGGAAAATACTGACATTTTTTTCTTTTGTTAAAATTCCACCCTTATCTTGATTATTTGGCCTGCGGCACATTTTCACATCTCCCGCAAGGCGCCCGTGGCCAGAACAAAGCTCTTAGCAGCTGTGTGTATTCGCAAATAACACACACCGTGGAACACGGAGGACACGGTGTATCTCCGTGGATTTTCCACCGTGGTATTTCCACGGTGGGGTGTATAAAACTCGTGTCGTGTACTGTATTAGAAAATTGCTGCTTTTCTACTTCGTTATTTGACGACATAATACTTAAGCACGTTCAACGTTGCATACCTACACCTGTGACGTTACATAATAATTGTTTACTGTCTTTATTATGTCACAAATTTGAAATATGCATTGATTGATGACTTTATCGTCAGCTGGAACCAATGAAATTCGTTATCATGTGTCCAACAAAAGTCGGCTCGATCCGCCAAGGGTGAATACGAGAAACACCGTGGACCGTCACCCTTGGCTAGCGAAGATGCTTAAATACTAGTCTCCACTGAAAATTTAAAAATGTAACAATTATGGTAAGTACAGTTTTCAATTTACAATGACTGAAAAATTCAAACATTTTTTTCATTACTTTTCATAATTCTCATCATGTTTTCACTTTTAAAATAGGAATCTTTCATTACAATGAACTTAAATTGTTGTATTTTAATTATTCTTTTGTTATTTATGACTCCTTGATAATGTGGGTCCCTGGATTCCAATGTGAACCCGTAAACCTTTAAACGTTAGGGGCCCACATGGCCCCTAAAGTCTCAAATGTTAGCCACAACACTGCTCCTTGAACTTTTTCTCTCTCAGAATTGTGGCACCATCAGTAATACACACGCCGCACTGTTCTACAATATGGTACCTTGATTCAAAATGTAAACAGTGACGGCATTCTTCTTGACTCCATAATTGACATGAATAAGTTGCATTGATATTTGTTCGTTATTTATATATATGTATGAAAGGAAACATATACGGTACGCGGTACTAAATTAACAATTTCCTGAAACCAACACTGCCCAACACTGGCAACAGATATCGTGATATCATATGACCCCGGAACATGTATTGAAAGCGAATTTCTAGTTATCTCCAAAACAGCGTTTCGTTCCTGTTCGCTCTTATAAGACAGTTTATGGCTTGGTCAACCGAGTGAATTTTACGTACTACATTAGAAAAGTTAGAACGCATGTGACCAACGGACTTACTGAACACAACTTAATAAAATAAAAGTGAATGCAACACAATCAAGGTTTTAAATAACATATATATCGTTTATTCAGACCTGAATCTATTAGTTTACCTTCATTAACAACACTACTAATCCCTGCAAAAGTAATCTCTTCTCAAAATACAACTTCTTTCCTTTCTTCTCTTAGAGCCTCGTTCTCGTTTCACGCACTACTATTTGAAACTTCGAGCACGACTCAAATCATTTATATAATAATTCTTAAAAAAAAAAAACAAAAAAAAAAAAACAAACAAACAAACAAACAAACAAAACAAAACATTATAATGATTAATTGAATGTGTTATTTTGCATTTTTCTGGCTCAGTTGAATATCATAAAATGTCCTCATTGACATTTTTTTTGGTTTTGTTTTGTTCTGGGGGTTGTTTTTTTTTGTGTTTTTTTTTTTTTTGCTCACAATTTTTAAAAACTTCGGTTTGCACTATATCAGGAAAGTTCAGTGTAAATACGAACTTATAAGTGTTAGTTATTTTTCAATAAGTAAATCTGAAGATTATCATAAAGCTTCCTTGTGAATCTCAACTTTCCTGGCACAGTGGTTCTTGAGAAGATTTTAAAAAAAATTTCTTATATCAACACACCTGAAATACGGTTTCCCCTATTATTGCACACCTGACCCCCGGGGGCCATGCTTTGAAAACTTGAATCTGAACTATGTCATAAAGCTTCCATGTAAATTTCAACTTTTCTGGCACAGTCGTTCTTGAGAAGAAGATTTCCTTTATTAAGACATATGAAATACAGTTTCCCCTATTGTGGACCCACCCCGACCCCCGGGAGCCATGATTTGAACAAACTTGAAACTGCACTATGTCATAAAGGTTCCATGTAAATTTCAACTTTTCTGGCACAGTGGGTTTTGAGAAGAAGATTTTTAAAGATTAATTATCTTACATTAACACATATGAAAAACGGTTTCCCCTATTGTGGACATACCTGACCCCCGAAGATCATGATTTGAACAAACTTGAAACTGCACTATGTCATAAAGGTTCCATGTATATTTCAACTTTTTTGGCACAGTGGTTCTTGAGAAGAAGATTTTTAAAAAAAATTATCATATATTTACACATATGAAATACGGTTTCCCTTATTGTGGCAAAACCTGACACCCCGGGTGCCATGATTTCAACAAACTTCAATTTGAACTATGTCATAAAGCTTCAAACTTGAATCTGAACTATGTCAGGAAACTTCGATGTAAATTTGAACTCCTCTGGCTCAATGGTTCTTGAGAAGAAGATTTTTCCTATATAAATACATATAAAATGTGGTTTCCCCTAGTGTGGCCCCACCCGACTCCCAGCGGCCATGATATGAACAAACTTGAATCTGCATTATGTCAGGAAGCTTCCATGTAAATTTGAACTCTTCTGCCTCAATGGTTCTTGAGAAGAAGATTTTAAAAGATTTTTCCTATATAAACACATATAAAATATGGTTTCCCCTATTGTGGCCCCACCCGACCCCTGGGGGCTATGATATGAACAACTTGAATCTGCATTATGTCAAGAAGCTTCCATGTAAATTTGAACTCATCTGGCTCAATGGTTCTTGAGAAGAAGATTTTTCCTATATAAACACATATAAAATATGATTCCACTTAGTGTGGCCCCACCCGACCCCTGGGGGCTATGATATGAACAAATCTGAATCTGCGCTATGTCATAAAGCTTTCATGTAAATTTGAACTCTTCTGGCTCAATGGTTCTTGAGAAGAGGATTTTTCCTATATAAATACATATAAAATATGGTTTCCCCTATTGTGGCCCCACCCGACTCCTGGGGGCTATGATATGAACAAACTTGAATCTGCATTATGTCAGAAAGCTTCCATGTAAATTTGAACTCTTCTGGCTCAATGGTTCTTGAGAAGAAGATTTTTAAAAGATTTTTCCTATATAAACACATATAAAATATGATTTCACTTAGTGTGGCCCCACCCGACCCCTGGGGGCTATGATATGAACAAATCTGAATCTGCACTATGTCATACAGCTTTCATGTAAATTTGAACTCTTCTGGCTCAATGGTTCTTGAGAAGGAGATTTTAAAAGATTTTTCCTATATAAATACATATAAAATATGGTTTCCCCTATTGTGGCGCCATCCGACCCTTGGGGGCCATGATATGAATAAACTTGAATCTCCATTATGTCAGCAAACTTCCACGTAAATTTCAACTATACTGCTACAGTGGTTCATGAGAAGATTTTTAAATGGCCCCGCCCTATTTTTACACTTTTGTGATTATCTCCCCTTTGAAGAGAACCTGGCCCTTAATTTGAACAATTTTGAATTCCTTCAACTAAGGATGATTTGCATTAAGTTTGAATGAAATTGGCTTACTGGTTCTGGAGAAGATTTTTAAAAAATGTCAGTGTATTTTTACTGATTTGCTATTATCTCCCCTTGGATAAGGGGGTTGGCCCTCATTTGAACAATTTTGAATCCCCTTCACCCAAGGATGATTTGTGCCAACATCGGTTAAAATTGGCCCAGTGGTTTTGGAGAAGAAGTTGAAAATGTAAATGTTTAACAGACAGACGGACAGACAGACAGACAGACGACGGACAAAAAGCGATCAGAAAAGCAAAAGTTTTGGATGGAGCAGTAGAACTTTTAATGCACACCTCAAAGCCTATCTGTACATTCAGAGATCGCAGGCCTATCCATACTAAAGACGATATACGTTTGAAAACAAACACAGAGGCCCAGTTGTGGTTTTTGAAATGGGAACATGACATAAATGAATGTTCAATGACTGAGGTTAAGAAGCGGAAACCCTTGCTCTCAATGGAATGTATGGAAGACAGTCAGTCTTGCATACTTGGATTTTAACAGCTATGTTTCGACATTTTACAACATAATAGTGGCTGGTCGATTGTTCCAGCAATGATAAATTCAGATGCATTAGAGAATCAATTTTGCCAACACCGTTGGATGTTCAATGGATTTAATAAAAACCCTACAGCACTTCAATATCGTCAAGACATTAATGGAGTTATTCTGGGTCAAGGTCAAGACATTAATGGAGTTATTCTGGGTCAAGGTCAAGACATTAATGGAGTTATTCTGGGTCAAGGCATCATTTCCAGGGAAAGAAAATATCAGGTACAACAGCTATACAATAACAATTGGACAAGAACGAATCAGAAAAGAGAAAACACAGTATCACCATGGTCAACTATTCGGCATGACGGATCAGGGGCAGATCCAGAAATTGCGATTTGGGGGGGAAGTGCAACTTTATAAGGAAGGGGGTCTGGAGGCCGCTTTGAGTCCTCCAGTGTGGACAAGATGAAGCCTTGGGGGGAGGGGGGAGTGGGCAGGAAAAGAAGCTCCTGGATTTTACAGATTTTATAGGGCTTGAAATATGTCTCGTATGTAGTTATTTTTACTATTTTCTGTCAATTTTGATAATGTAAAATTAATTAAATGACGCAAATTTTAAAAGTTTTTGGAAAGAATGTAAGTTTTCCCAATAAAAGTAATTCAATAAATCAACAGATTCATTTATTTCTTCGAGAGTGGACAAAATTATTGCTTATTTTATCGTTTATCTGTTGTTGTTTTAACAAAGGACCACAATTTACCTTCAATTTGAAAATTTTAGGGAGGGGGGGGGGGAGCAAGTGACTTCCTAATAATCAAGTTTTATGTTTTATGTACTGTATATGATATCAAGAAATATAACAGAACTAATGCACGCTATTCCTCAATTGTTGTTAAATTCATTTCAATTAAACATATCTCTCATTCAATACATGTACTCAAACACGCACTAAAACGTCCTTCCTTTATCTCTCATTCAATACATGTGCTCAAACACGCACTAAAACGTCCTTCCTTTATCTCTCATTCAATACATGTATATATAGGGCTATATTTCAGTTTGGATATTGACCCCACTCTGTTTACTATGCTTGTTTATAAGGATTGATTGTTTAACGTCCCTATCGAGAATATTTCACTCATATGGAGACGTCACCACTGCCGGTGAAGGGCTGCAAAATTTAGGCCTATGCTCGGCACTTCTGGCCATGAAGCAGGGAGGGATCTTTATCGTGCCATACCTGCTGTGACAGAGGACCTCGGTTTTTGCGGTCTCATCTGAAGGACCGCCCCATTTAGTCGCCTCTTACGACAAGTAAGGGGGTAGTGAGGACCTTTTTTAACCCGGATCCCCACCGGACTATTTATAAGGAATGGGTGTCCTTGATTAGCAGTGGTTGTATGTGAAAGGGTCACCCCCTAGGATAGTCTGGCTTCCTCCCACATTATGACCCCCTACATAACAAGAGATATCAATAGACTTGTTGAACTGGTTTACGAATGGTTGTAAAATAAATGAATTTAATTTTTATTTGGAATTATAGTTCCTGGGTATATATGTATTTGTGTTAACAACTTTTAATGGAGAGAAATAATGTTAAAATCATAAGGAACAGTATTTAACACATAAACTATATAAATATCTATGTCTACCAGACTAGCTACACACACAAAGTGGATGTGCTTTTTATGCAAAAAGAAAGCTCCTCTACAATCCCTTGTTTCGCTCGAGATGCAGGAAAAATCGGGGAAAACAAAAATATTCCTAGACGGTAAATACAAATAGATAGTGTTCTTCATATTCCGTTTAGATTTACCAGTATTTAATCATACATTGGGCCGTTAGGCCGTTCTTGGCACACTGATTTTAACTACGGATAACTCCGTTTACCTGGTCAGGATATAGGGCTCGAGGCGAGTGTGACCAGTCAACAGGGGTGCTTACTCCTCCTAGGCACCTGATCCCACCTCTGGTGTGTCCAGGTGTCCGTGTTTGCCCAAATATCTATATTGTATTGCTTATAGGAGTTATGAGATTGTTCACTGTTCGTTATCTTCACCTTCCATTGGTCCTTTTTGGATACATGGATTAGGTACATGTAAGAAGTAAGAGTTTCTTGTTAAGGAGATTGTGAACTGTGAATCCGAGATAAAGGCAATTAAATCAAAAGTTTAAATAAGGTCAATCAAATATTCAGTAATTTTTAAATGTATTTATGTACAGTGTGTCATACATAGGCCATTACTTAATCAGTTTTTCTTTCATTTCAGAATTTACCGTCGGTGACCGGTGTGCAGTGGAATTATTCAACAGGGGATGATTACTCCTCCTAGGCACCTGATCCCACCTCTGGTGTGTCCAGGGGTCCGTGTCCGCCCAACTATCTATTTTGTATTGCTTGTAGGAAATATGAGACTGTTCGTTATCTTCACCTTGCATTCATTACAGAATTTACCGTCGGTGACCGGTGTGCAGTGGAATTGTTCATTTCAGAATTTACCGTTGGTGACCGGTGTGCAGTGGAATTGTTCATTACAGGAGAACTTGAAGAAACACTTTGTGAGGCTTGTGCAACTACAACACGTGAGTTTAAAGAACAACCTGATGATAAAGTAGAATTAATGAGAAAATTTAGAATACATATTATATTTATTCATAAGGCATTCATAAGGAAGGGGTTGGGGAAAAGTGAACAGATAAAACTCATTCTCTTTATAAGCAAATTTGAAATATTTTGTATATTAAAATATTCTTAGTTTACAAACTTTTTTTCCAGCGTAAAGCCATGACAGAACTTCGCACAATTATTCTCACAGACCAAAATGGACTGGAAAAATATGCGGAACAGATATGTTTAATATTCTGATGTCTAACATTCGATTTTTACGAGGGCTGGGTAGTCAAGGCCATTTTAAACTATTTAAACCTCATACCTCAAAGAGCTTTGTAAAAAAGTATTCAAAATCAGATTAGATATCTGAACATGTGGGTGATTTGGTCACTTCTGTTTGAAAACTACAATTCCAATTGTTACTATTTTTAGTATGAAACATCTCTAGGATAGGGGAATCTAAACTGTGAAATTTACGATCCTACCATTTCTGGGCCTCTTGGATGGGAAATATCAAAGCTCTATCACTTATTGTTCTCAAGTTATTTTAAAGTTTTCAAAAAGTAGGTCAAACTCCAAGGTCAAGGGGTCAAAAACGTTGGAACCCTCGGAAATCCAGATAGCAAGACTACATTGGGCCAACGTTGGTTGCAGGTTGTATGGTTGGTCGAGTGCTGGCGTTGGACAATGAATGTTGGCCCAACAAGTGATATGTTGGCATGACAGCTAGAATGTCGGCGTTGGGTTTACAACGTTGGCCCAATGTTGGTACATTGTAGTAAATGTTGGCATAAAACGTGACCAATGCATTGTTGGGGATGTAATGTTGGCCCAACGTTGGTCCAATGAATGATATGTTGGCATGAAAAATGGACGCTTAGTGTTGGGTGTGCAAAGTTGGCCCGACGATGGACCAACGAATGATACGTTGGTAAGAAAGTTAGTCCGTAAGTGTTGGGAGTGTGATGTGGGCCCGACGTTGGTCCACTGTAGTAAATATTGACATCACACAAAGCCACTATGTGTTGTGTGTGTAATGTCGGCCCAATATTGATCCAACCAAGTTATGTTAACAACAACAGAAATTCAAAATATATATATATATATATATTAATTGCTAATTAAAGCTAGGGCATGTACGTGATGTTTGCAGGTAGGACCGTCGTACACTCGGTGTTGGTTTTGCAATTTACTAAGAAGTTGGTTCAGCATTGCTATATCGTATACATTAATTAATCGAAACGAAAATCGTTGGTAAAACATAAATGGTCACTAAGCATGCTTAAATTAGTTGGGGGAAGGGGGGGGGGGTCACACAAATAATTTGCAGTTACTGTATTAGTAAACATTTGGTGTTTATTGCCATTCAAAACTTTATATCTTGGAGCTTCTGAAATTTAATTTTCATATGTTTTAATTTTTGCTACCATATGTTCACATCATGGGGAAAAATGAGAGGGGGGGGGGGGCGCTTAATCAAAACATTTCCATTAGGACAGCTTCCCTAACTTTCTAGGTGTTGTGCAAATTTCATAGGGGGAGGGGGTAATTGATAATTAAAATCTAAACATAAATGAAATGGACTGAATACTGTTTTGTAAATAAAATAATTAGATTAGGGGTTTTTCTCAATTACCCATTTAAAATAATGTTTTAAATATCCAAATGAAACTTTATACCATAACCCACTATTAATTAAGCAACAATTTAATTCATACTAAATAGTGTTGTACTGATAATCAGAAAACATCGATTAACGACGAAAAAAAGCTACCGATTCTGATGATCGATTATTTTTTTTCATAATCGATCATCGGATCCACACATCTCATAGAGCGCATTCCGGAATTAGACCGTTTCCGTTATCGTTTTACCTGTGCCAGGGAAAAAATGGCGTCAAACAATGGAATTTATGATCACCCGGGCGTGAAAAAGAAGTCAGAAGTATGGAAATATTTCGGATTTCGGAAGGTAGATATCAATTTACCTCCAAGTAAAACGAACCTAAATCTAAATAAAGCCGTGTGCCGTATATGCTACAAGGAATACACCAACACTGGTAAGTTTATTTTTTCATACTTTGACATGTGGAGCGCATTTTTTAGTGCAACACACCAGAATCATGTGCACGATATTCTTGTTTCAAATGTATAATATTTTTTCTATCATATACGTTGCTGATTTATTCAGTGTGCCATAACTATCATTTCTTACGATCGCATCATATGCAACTTGATATTAAATTCCGAATTTTCTTGAACGTACTTTACTATATTCTAGTATTAAATCTATTAAATACCTAGTATCTTTTTCTTAATATAACTCCCTTTATCTTAGTAAATTGATAAGTTCCTATTACAGGAAATACTACAAATTTCCGTGCACATCTGGATAGTGAACATAAACTTTCTCAATCTACATCTGCAAGTACTCCTATGGCTGCAGGCACTAAACAAAGTGTTTCAATGACCACCCACTCTCTACCAGTAAATCCTCAAAAAACACAGACGAAAATGCCAGATTTCAACAACAATCCATTTAAATCTGTAAAGCTTGGACAAGAAAGGACCAAAGCAATCGACGAAGCACTTTTGAGACTCATCGTTGGAAAATGTTTACCTCCAAGTTTAGTGGACAACATTCATTTCAAAAATTTTGTGGCAGCCCTGGAACCAAGGTACCAGTGTAAAGAAAACCTTCAAATTCTGTGGTGTACAGCTGTCAGATGTACAGTAATGTCTTTCACATCTGCATTTATTTCAATTATAATTTGAAAATAAGAGACTAAAATACTAACTTTATATGATTCCAATGTTGTTGTTTTTATTTTGTAGATACAAAGTACCAAGTCGAAAAAATGTTATGGATAAACTTCATAAAAAAAGGGAAGAGGCTGAGGAAAAAATTAAAGTTGGGCTACGTTCAATAGAAGGTATTTAATATCAATCTTAAATTTTATAAAAAAAAAAATTAAAGCAAAATAATTATGTGAAATTAAACCCAAATAAAGTGTTTTATTGAAATAATAAACTGTACTTTAATAGGAATTGGGATAACTCATGATGGGTGGACCAGTGTAGCCACAGAGAGTTTCAACACCACAACCATACATTACATTCATGAATGGACTCTAAAATCTGCTGTTCTGAATACAGTCAAAATGGAAGGATCCCATACAGGAGAGAAAATTGCGCAGTCATTGATGGAGGTGAAGAATAAGTGGAACTTTCCAGAGCATTGTTGGGCAACCACTGATAATGCAGCAAATGAAAAAAAGGCATTTGAAATACTTAACTGGCGAAGGTTTGGATGTTATGGACATAGATTAAACCTAGTTGTCAAGAATGCTTTGAACATCCCAGAAATGACAAAAGTACTTGCAAAATCCAGAAAACTGGTAACTCTTTTCCATACATCATCTAGTGTAAATGACAAATTACTTGAGAAACAAACACTTTTGCTTGCTGACAAAATGCAAGGACATAAACTCATAGCTGATATTGTGACAAGATGGAATTCATCTCTTGAAATGTTGAAGATAATTCTTGAGCAGATGCCTGCCCTAATGGCTGTTGCCACTGATGAATCTGTTTCCAAGTCAGCTAGAACAACTATCCAGAATTGCCTACTGACATTTGATGAAACATCACTTGCTGAAAAAGTAGTCGCTATCCTGGAGCCATTCAAGAAAGGGACAGAAATTGTTTGCTCTGAAACCAACCCAACTATAAATAAAATAATTCCAATCGTTAAAAAGCTAATGCAAAGTCTTGAAGAAGATGGAAGTGACCCTTGTGCATTAAGGGAACTGAAGAAAAAGATGAGAAAACAGATGATGGATCGCACTGAATCAGAAGATGTTGCTATATTAGGCACAATACTAAATCCATACACCAAGTCTTTCCAGTGTTCACCAGAATTAAAACAGAAAGCTGAGGAACTTTTATTTTCATTTGTAAGTAATGTAAAGCTCCAAACACAAGTTTCTGTGAAAAAGGAAAAAGATGATAGTGTTCCTGAACTTCCAGCATTACCAGCTGCAACAGAAGACATGGTAATTGACACACATGCTCCTATTGTTCCAGTGCAAACAGATCCTGTGAGAGAAATTCCTGCAAAGATGCTGAAATCAGCAGACACAGAAGACTGGCTTAGTGATATAATGTGCGTAGGAGAACGCAGAGTTTCACAAGATGATATGGCTTATGAAGAGACCAGACGTTACCTGGGGATGGCACTGAAAGAAGATGACAAAGGGCTCACAGTTCTAGAGTGGTGGCAGAAAAATGAAATGTTTTTCCCCAGAATAGCAGTTCTTGCAAAAATGATTTTATGTGTTCAAGCTAGTAGTGTGCCATCAGAGAGAGTATTTTCTCTGGCTGGTGGGTTGGTGTCAAAAAAGAGAAGTAGGCTGAGTGCAGATAATGTAGATTTGTTTATTTTCTTGAACAAAAACATGAGTAAATTTTGGTGAGAGATTGAATGGTATCATGCTTAAGCCAGAGACAGTAGAGATTTAGATTAAAATGCTGAGTTTTACATCATACTGGTGTTTAGTTTACCTTACTATTTCTCTCCTAGAAAGAGCTGTTAACTATTTGTCTAAAAAATGTAATGGTTTGTATTGAATAAAAAACAAATCTGCACTAGTACTTTTTTATGTTTTAATTTTGAATAATATATAGTTAAATTTCCGTCTTTGATCTCCGTGTAAGATTCAATATGGATATGCATCTCACCTTCCAATGGCATCCATCATAATTATGAGCTAGTTATATATCCAACCAGCACAAAGCTAAGGTGCTTATATAAAAAGTGCAAAAGCATCAAGACAACACAGAAAACATCATATTGAGTTATTGATATTAGATAATTGATATATAGTTGAAGATTTTTTTAAAAACAACCTGCAAGATTATGCTATATATAGTAAAAATATAACATCCGATTATAATCGGAAAATCGCATCGGAAGCAGCAACCGATTCCAACCGATGATCGATTATGAAAGTGAACCGATGTCCCATCACTAATACTAAAATAAGTGGAGTACGGCGTGGGGTGAAAATATATTATAAATTTCTCTTCAGCAACTGACTATGTGTCTTAGTTTCGTATTTACACCCATGTACATACTATAGGCATCATGGTGACACCTACATGTTGCACATCATTTTTTTCAACGAGCACTCAGCTACACTTGACATGTATCTTAAAATTATTCTATACATTTTTACTCTCAAATCTCACTTCTATAGGGGTATCTCCATTTTTTAAGAAAGTTTCATACGAAACTAGTCCCCTGCTACCTTTACAAAACTTTCGTTTGAATGGTAGCCTACGTCGCAGTGAACACAAAAAAGAGAACGGATTATTTTAGCCATTGTTCTTAGAAATATAAGTACATTTGCTTAGTTGTTTGTTTGATTTAATTTTTAAAAGTTTTACTGAAAAGCTAGTGTAACACGTACTATAGCTAAAGCTAAAAATCACTGCTAGATCTATATATGATTAGAAATCTTCATGATTTTTTTTAACAGCGTGCATATAAAAGTTGAAACATTTACCATTCTCCGAATGATGTGACAAAATGATTGTTTTACTATTTGTTTCGTTTGTTTGATGTCATGCCAGTATTGGATCGAATCAACGTATTTCTTCAGATACAAATTTATACAGATTTGAGTCAATTAAAAAAAAGTGCGGATTTCATCTCAGAAGGCACTTATATTAGCCACGTGACCTAATCATGTGATCTGTGTTATTAATAGGAGATCACTTGATTGACCAATGGTTGTTACTTTGTAGGTACATTTGTATGTGTGATGAACCATTGCATATGTATTTTACTATTTCACTTGCTTTTCGTTGATAAATTCACAAATTCAGTACTCATTATCTGATTTAGTAGCCTTGCTTTTTGCTTTTGGACAGTAGGGTATGATTTAAATATTTTTATTTAGCCCCCCCCCCCCCTCCTTCAACAGGGCAGAGGGTGGTTCGGTCCCTTCATACTGGACAGTAAGAAGATTAGTTAAGAGGGGTGTTGATATGCATTTGCAAGGATTAGACGATAGAGGTACTAAGTCTCCTTGTAGAGATACAAATTTGCAAAATGCAAATTTTAGTAACCAAACCATGCAGAGGGAATCAGATGACAGTGATGATGAATTAATCAGACAACCTACTAAACATGTAGAACACTTCGTAGATTCTGATAAATCAGATGACGGAAATAATTTGCTCGAGCTTGAAAACAGTGTAAATTTAGTTTTAAGTGATACCGACACCAATTCTAGTTCAGATGATGAACTCAGTAATGTATTGGACAAATTAAAAGATTGGACAATAGCAAATCATGTAACCGATTCATCAACTTCCAAGTTATTAAAAATTTTAAAGCCTCTGATTCCAAGTCTTCCCAAAGATCCACGTACCTTGAAAAAAACAAAAACCCAATACACAATTGTTGAAAAATGTGGCGGTGAATACTTTTACTTTGGGATTGCTTCAGGTATAAGAAATCAAATGAAAAATTGCAATGAATTTATACCTGATGGTTTTGTTTTTAGTCTGCAAATCAATGTTGATGGATTGCCTCTTTTTAAGAGCACAAACCACCAATTGTGGCCAATAACTGGGTTAGTACAAAACATTCCAAAGCAAAACCCCTTTATTATTGCTTTGTATTCTGGTAGTTCAAAGCCCACTGACATCCATGAATACTTTAGAGATTTTGTCGAGGAATACCACAATTTACATGATGGTTTTGACTGTTGTGGTAAACTTTCTCAGGTTGCTTTACACTCAATTGTCAGTGATACACCTGCTCGCGCTTTTATAAAACAGGTAAAATCATATTCTGGCTATCATGGTTGTGATAGGTGTAATCAGAATGGTATTTGGTTTGGGAAAATGACATTTCCAGAAACAGAAGCAGATTTAAGAACAGATGCATCATTTGATCAAATGAGAGATGAAGAACATCATTTAGGACCTACCCCCTGTCTCATCTCCATATTGGAATGATTACACAAATTCCATTAGACTATATGCACCTCGTTTCCTTAGGTGTTGTGAAGCGCATACTCCTAATGTGGATGAAAGGTCCATTAACTTGTAGATTAGGATTTAGGTCTTTACAACAAATTTCTGATAGATTAGTAGACTTAAAATGCTACATACCATCAGAATTTGCTAGAAAGCCAAGGTCATTATTTGAAGTACGGCGATGGAAGGCCACAGAATTCCGACAATTTTTGCTGTACACTGGTGCTGTTGTACTGTCTGGTGCTATTCACCCAAATTTATACAAAAATTTCTTGCTTTTATCTGTTTCAATGCATATTTTGCTGAATGAAACTCTTAGCAAAAAATATAATGTATATGCAGATGATTTGCTTGTTGCATTTGTGAAGCATTTCTATCAAATTTATGGTGAGAACATGGCTGTTTATAATGTTCATTGTTTGATACATCTTGCAGCTGATGCTGGGAAATTTGGTAGTCTCGACAATATTTCTTCTTTTCCATTTGAAACTTTTTACACCAACTGAAACGTATGGTGCGAAAACAAACTTTTCCTTTATCACAAATAATTAGAAGGCTTTCAGAGGAAGACAGTTATCAATCTGAAAGGAAAGCTTACCCAATTTTGACAAAAAGTCATTCAAAAGGACCTCACCCAGATAACCTTGGAGAGGATACGTATACTCAATTTTCAAAGGTTGAAGTGGAAAAGTATGTGTTAAAATTGAATGGAAAGGACAACTGTGTACGCATCAGTGGCAGAATATGCTTGATAAAAATTATTATGTTAGAGGATAATGGTATTTATCTTGTATTTCAGTCCTTTAAGAAATCTGAGAATTTTTTCACTTCTCCCTTGTCTTCAAATTTACTTGGAATTAGTGTGGTATTTGATTTAGAACATACACTAAAAACTGCAAAATTGTCATCAGTAGAGGCAAAAAGTGTTTTGCTCCCAATGGGCAATAAATATGTTGCATTTCCTTACACAGATGCAGCATGGTAGTTTTTTTCTGTTGTGGATGTGAATCTACTGCACAGCCACACATTCAGTCTCATTTGATAAAAAGAAGAGAAATTAATAGTAAAACATGTGTTTTTCCACTCTCTATTTCAATTTTAATACCATAATTTTGTCACCTTCATGTTTGTAAGATTCTCCAATACTTGAAAGCTTAAAGCAGGGCTATTTTTTCTTAACTAAATTTTATTTTATTTACATAAGAAGATTCTATTTAAGAGGGAAATTTTTTGAAATTCTTTAGGTCTAAAACATATGCAGTGGTAGAATTCCCCGAAGAGGAGGAAGTGGATGTGGTTCCTCTAACATGGCTAACAGATAACGAACAAAAATGTAGGTGGCCAGCAATGAAATCGATCAAAAAAGTACAGCTTGCTGTACAAAATGCCATTCAACCAACGGCAGAGTTCAGAAAATTACCTGTCCGTGTTTTGTACAAAGCATGTAAGTGATTTCACTCAATATTACTGTACAAATTTTCTAAAATTTTTGTTAAAAGGAGGTATTTTTAATGTTAAATGACACACTTGTATGCATACTAATATATACACTTTAAATACATTTTGTATATATAAAAACCTCAAATACTGAATCAGCACTTTTTGGAAAAAGTGTGATAATTCTCTGGAAAATATATCACTTTTAAATGATATGTTTTACAAATTTTTAGCTGACAATGAAAAAGCCAGGAAAAAACTAAAATTAGCAGAGGTTACTTCGGACCTGCAGAACGATGCAGAAGAGGCATCCCTAGCAAAATTGTCATCAGTAGAGGCAAACGCAACAAAAGGTGTAATGTTTTGTAATATGTTTTCCCTTAAAAATTAAACTTTTCAAAATCTCTTACAGTATTGAGACTTAGAAAAATAAGATTAAGTAAAAAAAAGAGAGATCATCTTTAAGTGCATGTAGGGCATAAAGAAATACCTTTCTAGTGAGATAATGTGAAAAATACCTATTAATGCTCTGTTTACATGTCTGTTAAAAGTTATATAATAATTATGAATAATTATAGTTTTTATAAACAGGATAAATATGCTATGTTTAACAGACCAAACCCCCGCTATGAGAGTGAAACAGAGGATGAAGTTGATGAACCTATAATTAGGAGAAAGTCTCCCAGGAAAAAGACAGGCCCTCCAGCTCCAATCATTCCTGAGCCTCCATCTACGCCTGTTATTGCCAGACAAGCATTACCACTGGACCAAAAACAGAAGAGAGTCGTATATGAAAGAAAGAAGGAGGTAATAAATGAGTACCTTTCAGAACAATCTAATGATCTGATGAGCATGTATCCCTTTTTAATTGATGATAAAAATTTCTAAATTAACTGTGGAATTACATTATATTATCTGATTTAAACTGTGTAAACATCTGTATGTCTTTATCATGATTCCATAACTATAACTATATATATATATATATATCTTTAGTTGTGCATTATACTTTTTAAAGCAAAAATCCAGTGAAACATCATTATATAAGAAAGTATAAAACTTCAGTTATCTTGGCATTTAATATTTGTTATCTTTTTTTAGAAAGATAAACGCAGGATTCGAGCCCTCGAACATCTAAAAAGCAAAGGGTGGCAGACAGAGCAGAGAAGAGCTCAGATACAAAAGATACTCAAAGTCGACTATACGTCAAGCGATGAGGAGTGTGAAGAAGGATTCATTACTCATCCCCCATCCTGGCAGAGTGACACTTATGCCAAAGTGAAGAGCACACTGGATAAGGTCTTTCTTGAAACTTGCTCCTTGAAGAGCAAACGACTTCTTCAAAAGCGACGAATTGGAGCTAGTCATGTCAAGGAGCCCCCAACTTATCCAGAAGAATGTTTGTGGATGCTAAACAAAGATTAAATAAGGTGTCCTATTTCTATCTGTTTTTATCCGTCATCTTGCTGGCTTGTGTACTGTGCTTTAACTTTTAAAATTTTCAACTTCTTCTCATGAACCATTGGACCAGTTTCAAACAAACTTGCCACAAATTATCTTTTGGTGAAGGGGATTCAGATTTGTTCAAATGAAGGGCAGTGTCCTCTTCCAAGGGTAGATAATCAAGAAAAGGCAAAAATAAGGTGGTGTCAATTACAAATCTTCTTCTCAAGAACCATTGAGCCAGGAAAGTTGAAACTTAAATGAAGCTTCCTGACATAGTATAGATTGGAGTTTGTTCATACAATGATCCCCATGGGTAGGATGGGGCCACATAAGAGGATCAAAGCTTGCATAGAAATATATTGGAAGATATCTTTTAAAATCTTCTCAAGAATTGCAGGGTTATGATTGGTCATGTTAATATGGAAGCATCATCAGATAGTGCTGATTCAAGTTTTTTTTTCCAAATCCCTCCCACTCTCCTCCCCAGGAATTGGGTAGGGACACAAAAGGCATTCAGTCTTACATGGGAATAGATAGGAAAAATCTTTGAAATTTCTTCTCAAGAACAGCGCTAGTAAAGCCAAGATTTGTCATATTCATATTCATGCAAGCATCTTCAGGTAGATTAGATTCAAATTTGTTAAAATCATGACCCCAGGGGATAAGTTTGGGCTACAAACATTGAGGCCACAACAAGGGATGAAATTTTTACATGGGAACATGTATGAAAAATCTTTTAAAATTCTTCTCCTTAAGAAAAGGGTCATGATAAGTCCTCAAGACTCCTCATGTAATGCAAATTAATTCTTAAATTAATGCTCTCAGGGAAAATCAACTTTTTTGTAGTTACATTCTGGATTAAATTTGTTTGAATTTTAAGCATTAAACATAACTCAATAACCTCCTTTCTCTAAAACAATGTCATTGATTTTTTGAGACTTGATTTGGGTGAAGATGGATGTAAGTCAAAAGCATTAACACACTAAATTTACTCCTGTCTAGCACTTACAAGTTCTAGTCATATTTTGTTTTTGGTTTTTTTCCATTTGTTTGTTGTATAGTTTTACACAAATAAAATATTGTTATTTTAAACTACACATGTATTTGTATGATCATTTCGAATTAATGGATTCCAGTACTTTTATTATACCACTTAACTGTTGAAATAGTTGGCCAAATATTTATACTGTGCACATATGAAAAGGAATAGAGTCTGAGTATTGTTTCCTTACTCTGAATACCATAAAAAAAGTGGAGATTTAAGGTATTAAAGGTGTCAAAAGATGGCCTTTTTGACCTTTAAAAAAGCTGCATGAAAGTTGAAATTTAATGCAGAAAAGTAGTTAAAAGTTGACATTTTGTAACATTAAAAGCTCTGCAAAAGTTGCAGAAAGATGAGTTTTATTCACGAAAAGGTAAATAAAAGTTGATATATCAAAATCTGAAAAGTATATAAAAGTAGAAAATTTTAATGGCAAAGTTATCAAAAGTTCAGATTTTGTTATGTAAAAAGATGCAAAAAGACAAAATGTTTTTCTCAGAAAGATGGGAAAATATCATATATTTATGTAAAAAAAAAAAAAAAAGGTGTATAAAAGTGGGCCATTTGGATATATTTTTTGCATTCAAAAGCTGTACAAAATTTGATCTTTTCTACCTTTTATTAAAAAATTAAAGGAGCATAAAAGGTGTAAAAAGATGAATGAAATGTGGCCTTTTGTTCATCTCTTGGATATACAAAGGGTGGTTTTTCATGCAGTGACATTTCAAGTTAAAAGCTTGAATTCTGAGAATGTGTATGAAGTAGATCTTTATGCACATTATCCATGCTGTTCTTGTCCTGACTGGAAAAACACCATTTACCATGTAAACATATGCTTTCCATATTTCACCACTTCCCTGCCTGGGACTGGGACTTTTTGCCTTCTGACTACAGGGATGCTCCTCATTTCAATTTGGACATTGAACTCTTGAATCAGCTCCAAGAAATGTTGCCAACACAACCACAACTCCCAGCTGAATTGGTAACACAATCAGAACAGGCTGGAAAAATACCGGGAAAGAAAAGACATTCCAAAAGAGCCAGAAGTGTCACTGCTCACCAATGACTGGCATCACCAATGACTGGCACACTTGCAGGGAGCTGGTTAAGGTTACACAATAATCATACCATTCTTAATCCTTGATCACACATATTAATCATATTTCTAAATTCTGATTATATACTATTGAAATTTATATACCCCTTTATTTTTATTTTACAAGGGGCGAGAAAAATGACGATGACATATTCGCCTTTCAAAAGTGATTCAGCTATTTAGGAGAACGTTGATCCATTTTCACTTGGCTGTTATTCATGAAAGGTGAAGATAACGAACAGTGATCGAATTCATAACTCCTATAAGCGATGCAAAATAGATAGTTGACCAAACACGGACCCCTGGACACACCAGAGGTGGGATCTGGTACCTATGAGGAGTTAAGTATCCCCTGTCGACCGGTCCCTCCCCGCACTCAGTACAACCTACACAAGATGGACAATTCTAAAATTAAAAGACGACACCATTGAAATGAGAATGGCACCATACAAGCCCAACATCAAACTGGTAACTAAGAATATGTCGAATTCTGTGGATTTAGATATGACATGGATGATGGGCTTTCTTAACTCGTTTCCAAAAACAGTTATCTACTGTACAAAGTATTAGAGATATCTAAAAGATCTATTCTTACTTAACGTTAGAAGTACCTGAGAGTATGACAAGTTCCATTCAGAGACTTTTTCCATGTAATATGTGGGTGTGGCACTTGTGGAAAGTTCAAAAATATTTTAGAATTATATATACATATTTAGGATAGTCAGAGACTGTAACAAACAATGTTGTGGAAATTGACTATGCGCTGCTGGCGAAACATATCATCCATGATTGATTGAATATTGTTTAACGTCCCTCTTGATAATATTTCACTCACATGGAGATGTCACCACTGTCGGTGAAGGGCTGCATAATTAAGGCCTATACTCGGCGCTTATGGAAATTGAGAAGGGAGGAATCTTTATCGTGCCACACCTAGTGTGACACGGGACTTCGGTTTTAGCGGTTTCCTCCGAGGACCGCCCCATTTAGTCGCCTCTTACAAGCAATGGGGGTACTGAGGACCTATTCCAAGCCGGATCCCCACGGGCAAACACCCACAGGGAGCCAAGATACCGAGGGATCAACAGCGCGCACTTCATTGATACCAAACTGACCAAACCACAGATGCAACGGACTCGATTGGCAGTGCGCCACAAACGTGTTCGATGGTCCCAGCTTCTGCACTTGGGTCACTCTTGGACGATGCATTTGCAGGTGAGCCAGCAGTTCTGATAAAAGTTCAGTTATTCAATTAACAGATAACATATAACTTGGGGCTACTGTCTCAGCGAAACTTTGCAACAAAATGTGGAACAATGAGCTTGTTGAGTTAAATAAGTCTTTTGCCAAACTCAAATGAAGAGCTCCTGTCCATTATGGTGAAAGTGGGGAGGATTGAACTTCATTAAATTAAATGCCTATTACAATTCACCTATGGACAGATGCTTTACTGATATTTAGTTCAATCCTTTTACAGAAATTACCACAATAGGGAAAGAGAGGTAGTTAAATTAAGATTAAAAGTAGTGTCTATGGGGGTTTAGGTCTTCAAATAAGTTTCAAGGGGGCCATGGAAAACGACAGCCCTTTCACACATTCCTGTCAAGAATGCGATGGTCCCCACCCCAGATTGCAGTGTACAGACTCTCGGGACAATTCATACAGAAATGACAGTGGCCCTTCCAACTCCGGTAAACCCAATAAATCTCAAAAATGAGTTGGAAGGTTTTGATAGGAAAAAATTTAATTTCTTAAGTTTCAGGCTTCACTTTTGGGTTTCACTTAGGTTGTATAAAACACCTTCAATACATCTGCCTCAGAATCACAAATATACATAGAAATGTCGATTGCTAGATCGTTCTTGGCACTGATTTAACTACGGATAACTCAGTTTAACTGATCAGGATGACCGGTCGACAGGGGATACTTACTCCTCCTAGGCACCCGATCCCACCTCTGGTGTGCCCAGGAGTCCGTGTTTGCCCAAATATCTATTTTGTATTGCTTACAGGTGTTATGAGATTGATCACTGTTCGTCATCTTCATCATTAATTATGGTGATTCATTATAGGACTGAAGAAGAACAAGAGGCCTACAGGCCTTATTGGTAACCTGAATACTAGTGAAAATTCAAAAAGTATCACTACTTCCATAGGCTATGAAATATATTTGGAATTGAATTGAATTTAATGACATTCTAAAACAAATTATTAGAAGTATGTGAAGGCCCTGTAGAGTTCGATATAGGTAGGGAGCACTGTGGGTATACAAACAGATTGGTTCCGGTTACAATTTTGGTGCCGTGACCAGGATTCTTGAATAGAAACCATGTCTCTACTAAAATTTTCCTTATATTCTCAGCTTAGTCAAAAAGGGGTAGTGTCTAGTACAAAGGTTGATTGATTGTATCTTGCTTAAGGTCTCGCTCGAGAATTTTTCACTCATATGGAGACATCACCAAGACCGGTGAAGGGCTTAAAATTTAGGCCGATGCTCGGCGCTTACGGCCATTGAGCAGTGAGGGTTCTTTA
This sequence comes from Ostrea edulis, assembly GCF_947568905.1. Taxonomy (NCBI): domain Eukaryota; kingdom Metazoa; phylum Mollusca; class Bivalvia; order Ostreida; family Ostreidae; genus Ostrea; species Ostrea edulis. The sequence continues at coordinate 5,101,262 of NC_079171.1, read as the reverse complement.
GCGTGCCACACCTACTGTGGCACGGGTCATCCGTTTTCAAGGTCATCTCCGAGGACCCGTGACATTCACACCTGATGCCGAGCGTTTGGCAATGGAGCTGTCACTACCTGTTTTAACGACTTAGGTGTGTCGCGGCCGGGATTCGAACCACGGACCTTCCGCATGCAAAGGATATTCCAATATCTGTGGCCAGTAGAGTTGCTCCTATAAGGACTGAAAAGTCCGTTTTGACTAACACTTCTGACATGAATGAATCTATTTTCTCTTGGTGTGATGATCTTGACACATCAAATTAGCTTCAAGTTAGGACAAAACATATTTATTCACTTTGAGCCACCAACTCCAACTTTAGCTCTGTACATATGTTTTAATGTAATTTTATACATTGAATAATTAGTTTTTGTGATATAGGGTAACAGTTGAAACCAAAAGCAACTGTAACCATTTTCAGATACTCCCATAAGCTAACAAATATTTTATTTAGTGTTGAGCTTTTCTACTTTTGAAATTTGACTTCAATATTAAGTTGCTGTATTTTAGGTTTATTGGACGTTTTGTCGATGAGAGTAGTTGTGTTGTTATGCGACTCCGTAGTCGATTATATTAATTAAATGTCTAGAATCTAAAGCAGTTTATTTACAGTTACTTATTAGATTAATCCGTTTCGGTAATTTAATGATAACCGTCATTGAGAGTAATGATAATATTTATTGTCATTCCGTTGATGATAACGAAATTATCTCCCTTACTGTTGTGGATAGTAAACCAGAAGTTATCGTTTGACAATTGAAATTTCAAGTGTTTGTTTGATAGTACAAATAGTAGTGGCCACTACAGTGTATACAGATGTTTGAAATTTCGTTTATTGCTAAATGATTAACTTATTCATCATCTAGTCAAATATTTAATTACAATCTTGAAATTAAGTTCCAATTACCTGTCAATTTCGGATAGAAATAGTTTGATACCAGTAGTACAGTGTACTATTGTGTCTTAAATTCTGTAAAGTTTATGAGTATGTTGATTTATATCTTCACAGAAATGGATGTGCTAGACCTCTCTATTCTTGAGAATGAGATGGGGTCTCTGGACGACGACATAGCAGCAGAGTGGCCCCTTGAGGGAATAGCGTGTCCCGTGCAAGGCTGTCCATCCAGGAACATATTCAGGGTCCTGAGCAACTATCGCTCACACTTCGCAAAATTCCACAGGGAAATGGTCTTCCTATATTTGTGCTCTTGTTGCAACATGAAAGACATTAAAATGTCTGATGTGCGACGCCATGTACAGAAAAGACATTCAGGTAGAGATACCGTAATAGAGAGAAAGTTCATGGTAAATGGCAAGTATGTGGATCCCGGACTGTTCCGATGTCCACGACCATCGATTCGTAATGATCTGAGGGACGAAGCCGCCAGAAAGAGAAAGGAAGAGTCGGATTTTTATCCAGCATTGTTTGACCACCAGCCCGACTCCACAAACCCCAGAGATTGCCGTTATCCGTTGGATTCTAGCGGCAATGCCAAGAAATTTAGATTCTACCAAGAGGTACTGTGAGCAATGCTCACTAAGAATACCCCCCGCTTACCCCAATCTCCCAAAGGGTGTTGGTAATAGGTATAAACTACCTCTTTTCTGAGTGTAAAAAACAAATGGCATAACAAACCGAACCATATTGCTACTTCGATGTCCAGTGCGCGTGACCTTTGACCTTTTGACCCCAAAATCGATAGGGAACATCTTCATCCCATGGGTAGTCCATATGTATGATATGGTGACGGTAGGTGAAAAGGATAATGCTTTAGAGCCCGGAAACCATTGCGTCTACAGACGGACGGACGGACGGACAGACAGACGGACAACCCGATTCCAGTATCCCCCTCCCCCCACAACTTGGGGGGGGGGGTATAAAAAACAAATGACATGACAAACCGAACCATATTGCTACTTCGATGTCCAGTGCGCGTGACCTTTGACTCCAAAATCGATAGGGAACATCTTCATCCCATGGGTAGTCCATATGTATGATATGGTGACTGTAGGTGGAAAGGATAACGCTTTAGAGCCCGGAAATCATATTGCTACTTCGATGTCCAGTGCGATTGACCTTTGGACCCCAACATCGATAGAGAACATCTTCATCCCATGGGTAGTCCATATATATGATATGGTGACGGTAGGTGGAAAGGATAATGCTTTAGAGCTCGGAAACCATTGCGTCTACAGACGGACGGACAGACAGACAACCCGATTCCAGTATACCCCCCTCCCCCCACAACTTGTTGCGGGAGGTATAATTATGAGAGTGTGAGATTTTGTATTCAAAACTATTCTATGATTTTTAAAAATTTTATTATATAACAAAATTGTTAATTTTGTTTTTAAGGGGAAGGGAGTGTAATAGTTTTGATTTTTATAATTCCGTGTGTAAATTTCTTATATCTAGCGTAAATAATGTTACCTTTACTATTCAGTTATTTTCCTGTCCTTAATTCTTTGATTTCTTTCCTGTCTTTGAATATTTCCACATTTATTTTGTAAAATACGATTTTCTCTACATAGAACTTACAATTAAAAGGTAGTAGTTTTATATTGCTACATGAGAGATAGTGTAGGATATTCTTGACATTATTTTCAAGGTTCTGAATCACTTTGAAGAGTATGGAGGTCCATTAGTGTACTTTATAGATATATTGTGTTTTTCTTGGGTCTACTCCTTCCCTTATTCTCGGGTTATTTTTCATTATTTCCACTTGTTAAGTTTTTCTAAGTTCACAGTTGTTATTCCTATATTACATTAACTTTTGATCTGTTAATGAATTGTAAACTCTTACACTGGTGTTTTAATTCAAGAATTCTGGTCTCATAAGGGACATAGTTCACAAATACACGAACCTGGGTTGACAAATATCTTGAACCATTCATAGTATTTATACTATTTTGTATATGCAGTGTGCTCTGCTTGTATTAAATTCATAGGCCTATGAATATATTTGAATTCAATTGAATTTAGCGACATTCTAAAACAACTGATTATAAGTTTGTGAAGGCCCTGCAGAGTTCGATATAGGTAGGGAGCACTGTGGGTATACAAACAGATTGGTTCTGGTTACAGTACATTACATAATTAAAACAAAAAATCAAGTTCTTCCTATTAAAATATTTAGGCCATGGCAACGCCAATACTTGGTGAAAGTGGATTTCTTTTTCGGAAATAGATTATATTCTGGCATGATGTATCGAAGTCGTCCGTACATCATTTTTCTTCATCAAATAATGTGATCTATATCATCCAAATTATAAAACACTCCCATATTTAAGCAAAACAGACTACCCATACAACCTATCATTATTATTACTATCATTGGGCCTAATGCTGTCGGACGTGTCTCATACCGATTGCTAGGTCGTTATTTACACACAGATTTTGACTTCAGCTTAATCAATTTACCCAAGAAAGATTAGGGACCAAGGCGGGTGTGACCGGTCGACAGGAAATTCACCTGGCTCCACCTCTGGTATATCCAAGGGCCCCGTGTTTGCACTACTTTTAACAATGTATTCGTTGTAGGCGTTATGAGATTGCTTGATCACTGTCCATTATCCTCACTTTTTCATCCAATGTAAATATGTAGCTATCGTAATGAGTACGATACCACGTACAATAAAACGTCTACCTTTTACAGGAGAAAAGATGCTAATAAACATATCTGTTTCTAGTTTTAGACAAGAATGTGTTTCAATTAACTAACTTGTATATGGAGTTAGTAGAGTATTTTATTTTCTCCCTCAGTGCCCTCGTCCGAAAATAAATATTTTCATGACAATATGATAATAAAACAAAACAGAAAAGTGAATACGTTCGTTGCAAGATCGCTTTTAATAAACAAACATCAACAAAGCTGAAAATCACCAATGAAAGCATATGGATTCAAAATTGACAAGATTGCTGCTACACGTAGCCATGTCCCCCAGCGCCGCAAAAACAGTTGAAGCACAAAAGTCCCATAACTCCTGTAAAATTTGTCGAATCAAAATGACGGCGCAATATGATAAACTACATATGGTGGCTAACAATCCTACAAAATGTGAATGAAATCCGTTGAGCGGTTTCGGAGAATTTTCGTCAACAAAGTGTTCCTATAGTGTACTGCATATGTATAAATTAAACAAAGTCCCATAACTCCTGTAAAATTTGTCGAACAGAATGGTGACACAATATGATCAATTACACATGGTGACTAGCAAGCCCACAAAATATGAACATAATCCATTCAGCGGTTTCTGAGGAGTTGCGTCCACAAAGTGTTGCTATAGTGTAGCACGTACAAGTTCAACAAAGTCCCTAACTCCTGTAAAAATTGTCGAATCAAAATGGCAGCGCAGTATGATTAACTACACATGATGACTAACAATCCTACAAAATATGAACAAAATCCGTTGAGCGGTTTCTGGGGAGTTGCATCCACAAAGTGAAGTGGGACGGCCGGACGGACACCTGTATTACTATGTCCCCTTCCGCGTTGCAGTGGGGGACAAAAATAGGCTGGGTGGGAGAAGGTTAAGGCACTGAAATACAAAAGCGACCTTTGTTGCTTTTAACGAACCTCGCACTGCCCGAAAACTGACCGGTAGCAGTTTATATACTAAGCGCAAAAGCGCTCGTGCATGAGTTCAAAAACCCGCGAAATATATTTACGGAAAATAACGAAAAATGACGAAATGTAAAACGTAAAGAAATAAATTTACCTATTTTAGACTAAGGAAACCAGGGGTTTGTATAATTATGTTAGTTTGCAATGTCATCAAATCCCCACCAAATGTAAACCCAGATTTTAGTTTTCAGAAGTCAGGAAACACATCCTTACAATAAGATAGTAGATCTGTACGCGTGTTGCATTAAAACGCTCTTTCCTTGACAGTCACGTGACTGTTAATGTTGATACATGTGTAAGTATGACGATTTAGAAAACGATACGAATAAATGAGACGGATGTGCACACAAGTCAGCAGCAGAGAATTTCATTTTCTCAACTTTCGTAAAAAGTTTATTAACAAATTAAAAGAATTTTCCTCGCCACATTCGATACGATGACGTACATTTAGGTTAGTAATGTCCCAATATTTCCACAAAGACTACACATTGACGTCACTCAACGATTTGAAATTTTATTATGTTACAGAAAAAACAACTTTCCTTTTCGTTATCTTCATGTAAAATCAACGTATGGTGAACAAGTGAAAAATTGTCATTCTAATAGAGAAAATTTGAGTTTGTTAATATCTAGAGCATTTAAGGCATTCGCACATTAAATTCCATTAATTATTTTCACTTTGGTTTCTTTTCATTTAAAATATCAAAGTTTCCAATGTTCGGTAAAATTCACGACGAGGTACTCACTTTCGCTACTGAAGCCGATGCTGTTATCGTCACGACGCCAAATACTTCGGAATCCAAAGTGGAATTAACGATGATTGAAACACCCTAATCATTCAGATATCGTTCTTCACACACAGAATTCTACAATCAATCAGACATTGAATAAGCATGGTTTATAAATTTTACATCAATTTCCGACGTTCACAAAATATGTCATATTCGCCCGCGTGATAATGTTGAGCATCCTAAAGAGCACAATCCCGAGGGGATCCGAGTTAGAATAGATCTTCAATAACCCCTAGCTTATAGGAAGAGGCGACCAATAGGGGCAGTCCTTCGGGTATAATCGAGGTACCGTGTCACATCAGGTGTGGAACGATAAGGACCCCTCTCTGCTCAAACGCCGCAAGTGCCGAAAATAGGCTTCGCAGCCCTTCACCGGTAACGTCTCCATATGAGTGAAAAACTCTCGAAAGACCGGGACATTAAACAATCAATTTAATTGTGTTCACATTACGTCAAATAAAATGACAAACATCCATATAATCCCAATTTATAAATCAATCACACAAATCTACAGGTCATAATATTATCACGATACAATCTGTCATTGGGTCAAGTCCTGTCTGACGTGCTTCATACTGATTATTAGGCCGTTCTTGGCACACTGATTTAGATTACTCAATTCACCTGACCAAGATATAGGGCTCACGGCGGATGTGACCGGTCGATAGGGGAATCCGGGATGCATTCTCTACCCAGAGTTCCGTGCGCTCCTCGCACTACACCTCTGTCAACGGCTTTTTACAGAAATCTTGTAAAAGTTTCTTTGATCCAACGTTTATGTTTTGGACTAAATATTTAGTCATATTATATGTTTTTGGTGCAATCAAATTGATGCTTACTGTAAATTGTTTAAAATCGCCGTTTTCTGATCATAAATTTGGAACTACTTCGTAATATGCGTATGAATGTAGGATATACACGTGGTGGAGATTTAAATGTAAACATGGAATCAAAAGTAAGGCTGTAAAAATACGATAAAACTTGTAAAACAAAAGACAAACAGCTAAATGGTAAATATGCACTTATTAAAGTGTCAGTTGGCTATGAAAAGAGCCTGATGAATCATCTGTTGCCTGAACTTTTAAAGGGAAAGGAAACCGTGAATGATTGTTTATATCATGTGATTATATTGTCACGTGATTCCAAGCGTTGACAGAGGTGTATGTGAAGCTTGCGCAACGCGCCCTCTGGTGAGAGAATGATCCGGGATGGTTACTTCTCCTAGACACCTGATCCGAACATTGAGTTTGATTGATCTCACACTGTCCGTTATCTTCACCTTTCCATCCAATATAAGTATGTAGCTATCAACCTATACACACCCGAGTATGACACCACGTGAAAAACTAAAACCTCTACATAATCTAGGTGAAAAGATGTTTCTAGTTTTAGACAAAATGTGTTTCAATTAATTAACTAGTAGATGGTTGATTGATTGACGTTTTCCGCCACACTCAACAAGTTTTCAATTATCTGATGGCGCCCAGTGTTTTATTGGTGGAAGAGAGAACCAAGATACAACGTACCTGGGAAGAGACCACCGATCTTCTAAAACTAAAACTGGAAAACTTTCTAACTTACCGACGCGAGCGGGATTCGAACCCTCCTCGGGATACGAACCCGCGCCATCTGAAGTAAGAGGCCGTGTGATTTTGAGCGCGGTGCTCTAACCACTCGGCCACGGAGGCCCTTAACTAGTATATGGAGTGAGTATTTTATCTATTTTGCACTAAGGAAACCAGGGGTTTGTATAATTATGTTAGTTTGCAATGTCATCAAATCCCCACCAAATGTAAACCCAGATTTTAGTTTTCAGAAGTCAGGAAACACATCCTTACAATAAGTAGTAGATCTGTACGCGTGTTGCATTAAGACACTCTTTCCTTGACAGTCACGTGACTGTTAATGTTGATACATGTGTAAGTATGACGATTTAGAAAACGATACGAATAAATGAGACGGATGTGCACACTAAGTCAGCAGCTGAGAATTTCATTTCCTCAATTTTCGTAAAAAGTTTATTAACAAATTAAAAGAATTTTCCTCGCCACATTCGATACTATGACGTACATTTAGGTTAGTAATGTCCCAATATTTCTCCCAGGACTACACATTGACGTCACTCAACAATTTGAAATTTTATTGGTACAGAAAAAACAACTTTCCTTTTCGTTATCTTCATGTAAAATCAACGTATGGTGAACAAGTGAAAAATTGTCATTCTAATAGAGAAAATTTGAGTTTGTTAATATCTAGAGCATTTAAGACATTCGCACATTAAATTCCATTAATTACTTTCACTTTGGTTTCTTTTCATTTAAAATATCAAAGTTTCCAATGTTCGGTAAAATTCACGACGAGGTCCTCACTTTCGCTACTGAAGCCGATGCTGTCATCGTCACGACGCCAAATGCTTCGGAATCCAAAGTGGAATTCACGATGATTGAAACACCCTAATCATTCAGATATCGTTCTTCACACACAGAATTCTACAATCAATCAGACATTGAATAAGCATGGTTCATAAATTTTACATCAATTTCCGACGTTCACAAAATATGTCATATTCAATGTTGAGCATCCTAAAGAGCACAATCCCGAGGGGATCCGAGTTAGAATAGGTCTTCAATAACCCCTAGCTTATAGGAAGAGGCGACCAATAGGGGCAGTCCTTCGGGTATAATCGAGGTCCCGTGTCACATCAGGTGTGGAACGATAAGGACCCTTCTCTGCTCAAACGCCGCAAGTGCCGAAAACAGGCTTCTCAGCCCTTCACCGGTAACGTCTCCATATGAGTGAAAAACTCGAGAGAGACCGGGACATTAAACAATCAATTTAATTGTGTTCGCATTACGTCAAATAAAATGACAAACATCCATATAATCCCAATTTATAAATCAATCGCACAAATCATAATATTATCACGATACAATCTGTCATTGGGTCAAGTCCTGTCTGACGTGCTTCATACTGATTATCTGACGTGCTTCATACTGATTATCAGGCGTGCTTCATACTGATTATCTGACGTGCTTCATACTGATTATCTGACGTGCTTCATACTGATTATTAGGCCGTTCTTGGCACACTGATTTAGATTACTCAATTCACCTGACCAAGATATAGGGCTCACGGCGGATGTGACCGGTCGATAGGGGAATCCGGGATGCATTCTCTACCAAGAGTTCCGTGCGCTCCTCGCACTACACCTCTGTCAACGGCTTTTTACAGAAATCTTGTAAAAGTTTCTTTGATCCAACGTTTATGTTTTGGACTAAATATTTAGTCATATTATATGTTTTTGGTGCAATCAAATTGATGCTTACTGTAAATTGTTTAAAATCGTCGTTTTCTGATCATAAATTTGGAACTACTTCGTAATATGCGTATGAATGTAGGATATACACGTGGTGGAGATTTAAATGTAAACATGGAATCAAAAGTAAGGCTGTAAAAATACGATAAAACTTGTAAAACAAGAGACAAACAGCTAAATGGTAAATATGCACTTATTAAAGTGTCAGTTGGCTACGAAAAGAGCCTGATGAATAATCTGTTGCCTGAACTTTTAAAGGGAAAGGAAACCGTGAATGATTGTTTATATCATGTGATTATATTGTCACATGAATCCAAGCGTTGACAGAGGTGTATGTGAAGCTTGCGTAACGCGCCCTCTGGTGAGAGAATGATCCGGGATGGTTACTTCTCCCAGACACCTGATCCGAACATTGAGTTTGATTGATCACACACTGTCCGTTATCTTCACCTTTCTATCCAATATAAGTATGTAGCTATCAACCTATACACACCCGAGTATGACACCACGTGAAAAACTAAAACCTCTACATAATCTAGGTGAAAAGATGTTTCTAGTTTTAGACAAAATGTGTTTCAATTAATTAACTAGTAGATGGTTGATTGATTGACGTTTTCCGCCACACTCAACAAGTTTTCAATTATCTGATGGCGCGGTTTTTTATTGGTGGAAGAGAGAACCAAGATACAACGTACCTGGGAAGAGACCACCGATCTTCTAAAACTAAAACTGGAAAACTTTCTAACTTACCGACGTGAGCGGGATTCGAACCCTCCTCGGGATACGAACCCGCGCCATCTGAAGTAAGAGGCCGTGTGATTTTGAGCGCGGTGCTCTAACCACTCGGCCACGGAGGCCCTTAACTAGTATATGGAGTGAGTATTTTATCTATTTTGCACTAAGGAAACCAGGGGTTTGTATAATTATGTTAGTTTGCAATGTCATCAAATCCCCACCAAATGTAAACCCAGACTTTAGTTTTCAGAAGTCAGGAAACACATCCTTACAATAAGTAGTAGATCTGTACGCGTGTTGCATTAAGACACTCTTTCCTTGACAGTCACGTGACTGTTAATGTTGATACATGTGTAAGTATGACGATTTAGAAAACGATACGAATAAATGAGACGGATGTGCACACTAAGTCAGCAGCAGAGAATTTCATTTCCTCAATTTTCGTAAAAAGTTTATTAACAAATTAAAAGAATTTTCCTCGCCACATTCGATACGATGACGTACATTTAGGTTAGTAATGTCCCAATATTTCCACAAGGATTACACACTGACGTCACTCAACAATTTGAAATTTTATTATGTTACAGAAAAAACAACTTTCCTTTTCGTTATCTTCATGTAAAATCAACGCATGGTGAATAAGTGAAAAATTGTCATTCTAATAGAGAAAATTTGAGTTTGTTAATATCTAGAGCATTTAAGGCATTCACACATTAAATTCCATTAATTACTTTCACTTTGGTTTCTTTTCATTTAAAATATCAAAGTTTCCAATGTTCGGTAAAATTCACGACGAGGTACTCACTTTCGCTACTGAAGCCGATGCTGTCATCGTCACGACGCCAAATGCTTCGGAATCCAAAGTGGAATTCACGATGATTGAAACATCCTAATCATTCAGATATCGTTCTTCACACACAGAATTACACAATCAATCAGACATTGAATAAGCATGGTTTATAAATTTTACATCAATTTCCGACGTTCACAAAATATGTCATATTCGCCCGCGTGATAATGTTGAGCATCCTAGAGAGCACAATCCCGAGGGGATCCGAGTTAGAATAGATCTTCAATAACCCCTAGCTTATAGGAAGAGGCGACCAATAGGGGCAGTCCTTCGGGTATAATCGAGGTACCGTGTCACATCAGGTGTGGAACGATAAGGACCCCTCTCTGCTCAAACGCCGCAAGTGCCGAAAATAGGCTTCTCAGCCCTTCACCGGTAACGTCTCCATATGAGTGAAAAACTCTCGAAAGACCGGGACATTAAACAATCAATTTAATTGTGTTCACATTACATCAAATAAAATGACAAACATCCATATAATCCCAATTTATAAATCAATCACACAAATCTACAGGTCATAATATTATCACGATACAATCTGTCATTGGGTCAAGTCCTGTCTGACGTGCTTCATACTGATTATTAGGCTGTTCTTGGCACACTGATTTAGATTACTCAATTCACCTGACCAAGATATAGGGCTCACGGCGGATGTGACCGGTCGATAGGGGAATCCGGGATACCCAGAGTTCCGTGCGCTCCTCGCACTACACCTCTGTCAACGGCTTTTTACATAAATCTTGTAAAAGTTTCTTTGATCCAACATTTATGTTTTGGACTAAATATTTAGTCATATTATGATATGTTTTTGGTGCAATCAAATTGATGCTTACTGTAAATTGTTTAAAATCGCCGTTTTCTGATCATAAATTTGGAACTACTTCGTAATATGCGTATGAATGTAGGATATACACGTGGTGGAGATTTAAATGTAAACATGGAATCAAAAGTAAGGCTGTAAAAATACGATAAAAGTTGTAAAACAAGAGACAAACAGCTAAATGGTAAATATGCACTTATAAAAGTGTCAGTTGGCTATGAAAAGAGCCTGATGAATCATCTGTTGCCTGAACCTTTAAAGGAAAAGGAAACCGAGAATGATTGTTTATATCATGTAATTATATTGTCACGTGATTCCAAGCGTTGACAGAGGTGTATGTGAAGCTTGTGTAACGCGCCCTCTGGTGAGAGAATGATCTGGGATGGTTACTTCTCCCAGACACCTGATCCGAACATTGAGTTTGATTGATCACACACTGTCCGTTATCTTCACCTTTCTATCCAATATAAGTATGTAGCTATCAACCTATACACACCCGAGTATGACACCACGTGAAAAACTAAAACCTCTACATAATCTAGGTGAAAAGATGTTTCTAGTTTTAGACAAAATGTGTTTCAATTAATTAACTAGTAGATGGTTGATTGATTGACGTTTTCCGCCACACTCAACAATTTTTCAGTTATCTGGTGCCGCCCAGTTTTTTATTGATGAAAGAGAGAACCAAGATACAATGTACCTGGGAAGAGACCACCGATCTTCCGAAAGTAAACTGGGAAACTTTCTCACTTACCGACGCGAGCGGAGTTCGAACCCTCCTCGGGATTCGAACCCGCGCCATCTGAAGTAAGAGGCCGTGTGATTTTGAGCGCGATAACCACTCGGCCACGGAGGCCCTTAACTAGTATATGGAGTGAGTATTTTACCTATTTTGGACTAAGGAAACCAGGGGTTTGTATAATTATGTTAGTTTGCAACGTCATAAAATCCCCACCAAATGTAAACCCAGATTTTAGTTTTCAGGAAACACATCCTTACAATAAGATAGTAGATCTGTACGCTTGTTGCATTAAGACGCCCTTTCCTTGACAGTGACTGTTAATGTTGATACATGTGCAAGTATGACGATTTAGAAAATTATACGAATAAATGAGACGAATGTGCACACTAAGTCAGCAGAAAATTTCATTTCCTCAATTTTCGTACAAAAAATTTATTACAAATTAAAATAATCCCCCATCCACTTCGATGAAATGACTAGTATTCTCCGAAAATTAATGATATTGACGTCACTAAACATTTATGAATAATCAAAAATTACCTGCACGTACCTTTCCAAAAAAAAAAAAAAAGGAAATGAAACAAAAATTCTATTAATATCTGATAAAAAACAAACATATTTACGAGATTGACCCTTTTCATTATCTTCTTTTTCCATGCAAAATCAACATACATCGATAATGCTGAACATACTGGTATTAAGGGTAGTTTATATCTAGTAATAATGACCTTCTCACAGTTTAAAAAGAAACACTAAAATTATTCACAAACCGTTCTTCATACACAGAATCATACACTCGCGTTCAGACATCAAACATGTTTATAAATTTTACCCCAGTTGCCGACATTCACAAAATATTTCAGCGCATGGAAGCCTTAATCCCATCCGCGTGAAGTTGAGCACCCTAAAAAGCAGAATCCCGTGGGGATCCGGGTTAGAATAGGTCCTCAATATCCCATTAGTTGTCGTAAGAGGTGCATAATTGGAAATATCATTCGGATGAAACCGCAAATACCGAGGCCCCGTGTCAGAGCAGGTGTGGCACGATAAAGATCCCTCCGTGTTCAAAGGCTGAAAGTGCCGAGGATAGGCCTTAATTTTGCAGCCCTTCATCAGCAATTGTGCGTGACCTCTCCTTCTCGCGTGGGACGTTAACCATTATTATACCAACCAAAGAGCACAGAGTCATTTCTACTTTGACCGGCTCCGGGTCACGTGACTTAGTGTAAGGGTAACACCGAGACCGACTTCAGGTCACGTGACTTAGTATATGGGTAACACGGAGACCGACTCTGGGGACATGAAGTATATACTCACTTTGATTTTAGTCCTTTCATAAACATGACATGACGCGAAAAGAGGACGGCGTCCGTTATAAACATGGTATTGTGTAAGTTTGACTTCCGCAAAGCAGCATTGTACGATAGAAAAACAAATCATAGAAAAATCTCGAAGTTTACTCATGTCTATTTTTAAATAAATCTTGATCAAATTGGAAATTCAGTCGAGACTTTAACCTTTCCTCGGTATATGGAAATTTCTTAAACCTCTGTATATAATAGACTGCTCTGTAGCGACAATCGATAAACGATAGCACACATCTTCGATCACAACAAATACCTTAATACAAATAATGGTAAGTAATGTTATTACAATTCAAGACAAAGAAATAGTTAAAGGCTGTATTGCGAGACAATTTAAGAATGAGCATCGACACAATTCGTTTCATTCATTGTCAATGAAGCTTGGTGGGCGTTTGTGATCGACAGGGGATGCTTAACTGATCCCACCTCTGGTACACATGTATATCCAGGGGTCCATGTTTGTCCAACTTTTGTATTGTTTATAGCAGTTATGAGATTGATCACTGTTCGTTATCTTCGCCTTCCATAAGATTAATTATTACGAGTATATAAAGTTTCCCATCTTAAAGTACTACTAACTGTAATGGAGTTTCTTGCGTTTTATTTTACACTGACAAATCACAAGAGAAGATTTTTAATTTTTTTTTTTATATTACTGAGGATTTTTGGCCTCTTATATATTTTCTCTATAAATACAACAAAGTAATATTAGAGATGAAGAAAGATTAAAGGTAACTAGTTATATAAATCATTAAATATTATATAAATTTTGTTTTTCCAGATGTTTATCTTTGCGAGTATTATTTTATGCCTTGTCGGGGTCGTGACCAACAATCCGGTGCCGTCTCGGCACTCCCCGAGAGTTATCTTCTCCTTCTCAACTCTACTAGACATTTCCAAGCTGATTGACGAAGCTAACCGATGCCCCAGCCAAACCGAAAACACGCTCTGTTCCTGGAACTGGGTACCCGATATAAAGGAAACCAGAATACCGAGAGTTATTTATAAGGCTCAAAAACGCACAGATTCTACGTGCGAGAGAAGCCCCTACAAAGAATGCAGAAGCGAAAATAAAAGGTTTGACGTCATGTACCTTACCCAGAATTCCCAAGGAGTTTATGACCTTTCGCGTGGCGTCGAGGAACTTCCGGTGGCCATGTCATGTGTTGAAAAAGAAACTGTTATTAATGGCCAAGACGTAAGTTACGACGATGATTATGATTAGATTTCCGACTTCTCGTCGAACAATTAAGTCTCTAAGCGAAGACATGTTTATACAGGGGATCATGAACAGTACTGAAGTGGAGTGGCTTTATTGCTTACTGCACGTGTTAGTTGCATGATAAAAAGACATAAGTAAAACACGGGAGAGGATCCAGCAATTGTTACAGAACGTAAGAAAAAGATTAGATTGCAAAATTACTGGCATTTTTAATTTTAATGTTTTTTGTTTGTTTTATAAAATCCGCCACTAGAACAACTACCTCAAGGACCAATGTAAGAACGCATGTTGTAATTTACAAAGGGATAACGTTACGTTGTATCATTCAATACTCTGTCGAATCGATGTCAATTGTACAAACACACACATGTAAACACACACACACATGTAAACATATACACACATGTAAACACACACACATGAAAACATATACACACAAGTAAACATACACACATGTAAACACACACATTTGTAAACACAGACACATAACACACACACATGTAAACATACACACATCTAAACATATACACACATGTAAACACACACATTTGTAAACACAGACACATAACACACACACATGTAAACATACACACATCTAAACATATACACACATGTAAACACACACATTTGTAAACACAGACACATAACACACACACATGTAAACATACACACATCTAAACATACACACACATGTAAACACACACATTTGTAAACACAGACACATAACACACACACATGTAAACATACACACATCTAAACATATACACACATGTAAACACACACATTTGTAAACACAGACACATAACACACACACATGTAAACATACACACATCTAAACATACACACACATGTAAACACACACATTTGTAAACACAGACACATAACACACACACATGTAAACATATACACACATGTAAACATATACACACATGTAAACACACACACATGTAAACATATACACACAAGTAAACATACACACATGTAAACACACACACATGTAAACATACACACACAAGTAAACATACACACATGTAAACATATACACACAAGTAAACATACACACATGTAAACACACACACACAAGTAAACATACACACATGTAAACATACACACACAAGTAAACACACACACATGTAAACATATACACACAAGTAAACATACACACATGTAAACACACACACACATGTAAACATATACACACAAGTAAACACACACACATGTAAACATATACACACAAGTAAACATACACACATGTAAACACACACATTTGTAAACACAGACACATGTATATATGAAACTTGCTTCTCTGGTAATGCGTTGTGAATTATAAAAAAACACATGTATCCCATTATATTTACATGTATAGCATCTCAAGTATTTTCTCTGTGGGTATTATATGTTTGTGTACAATTTTGACTTGATTTACATTAAGAAAGGCAGGGTAGTCTCGACCTTTTACTGGCATTTTGTCCCATATTTTATTTTTAGCATATGAATGCATTATCCAGGACGATAGGTTGATATTGATGCACTCATGTTGTATTCTGTACTTAATACGATGTTTATGTTTGAACATTAAATATATTCAAACCAACATTCTTATCATCGATGCGTGTGTTTGAGAAAGAGAAGTTTCCCTTGGTACGCGTGCATGGACTTAGTTAACAGTACAAAGCATTATAACGTCTCTCTCGAGAATATTTCACTTAAAATTGAAACACCACCATTGCCCGTGAAAGGCTGCAAAATTTAGGCTTATCACCGGCGTCTATGACCATTGAGCAATCTTTATCATGCCTGTTCTGACAAGGGGCCTCAGTTTTGTGCGGTCTCGCCCCCCATTTAGTTGCCTTTTACGACAAAGAAGGGATATTGAGGACCTACTCTAACTCGTACCCACACGGGACACATTTAACGATATGTTGAAAATTGAAATACACTAGTATGAGAGAAGACAGCATGTGCATATTTTCGGAAGTAAATTAATTTTCAGGGTTGCTGTGAACAGTAACTGATTAATAATATTAATTAATAATAGCTGATCATTAGATTAACTGACTAGTAAGTTATAATTACAAATATTATAATTCCCTGCTCAATGGACATAGGCGCCGAACATAGGCCTATAATGAATACAGCTGATCATTAAGTTAACTGATTGATAAAGGTAAACGAGGTTGTTTGTTGTACGTGGAGAATGTATCACTCATAGTGAGGCGTCATCAGCTGTTGGTGGACTATCACAAATTTAGACCTATGCCCAGCGCCCAGCAGTGGGGGTTCGTTAAAAAATGTACGATGAGATGTATAATCTCTCAACATATAATGACTCAACTAAACAAACTTAGAGCAAATTTTCAAAGTCCTCACTGAAAAGTTGGGAAAATACATCGCGAAACATGATAATGTACCTCGGCGAAACTTTCATATCTGTATCTCCTCATGTACAATAAATTTGATACACAGAATTTTTTTTTACGTACATTGCGGAAAAACGTCATGATGCCCAATATAAGCAAGTCCGTGAATCATTTCAAAGTCAAACAACAATACATATCGCAATCCATAACGCCCAGGGTCGAAGAAATTGCCGGCCTTTCTTGTGCCAATGCTTGCCACGACACGGGGCTTTGGTATTTAAGGATGTATGCTACACCAGAGAAATTTGATGTAGATGAAAAATAGAGGATATGTTCAATAATATTTTGAAGCTGAAAATTTTTAAAATTTACTTTATTTTGTCAAAAAATACAGTTTTAGTAGAAGGTAATCTCAAAAAATATTAAAACCCCTGTTGCACTTGAACCTGCGACCTACAGTTCAGAAGTCGGTATTCTAACCTACTGAGCTACTCGGCTAGGTATTTAAATGGAAAAGGAAAAGTCAAATATTGCTGATATCGATTTTTTCATCCATGTTTTTAAAGGAAGTCAGCCATTATGACGATGTAGAGTACTACCTTAAATCACAATCTCTCACTTCTTTGGCACTATTTGATTTGACATGAGAGAGGGACTCAACCCAAAAACCTCCCAAAATGCATTATTAATCATATTCAATACACATACAAGAAAAAAAAATTTCAAATTCTTCCGGGTTTTTTTCAACATTGATGGAGACAACGAAATCCGGCCACCGATTCTTAATTGTTACCATTCAACTCTCTGTATGTAATATAGTTACAATACATCAAACAGTTCTGAGCGAGCATAGTGGTGATGGCACCATAACGAGATAAATTGACTTCCGCGTGATATAATTAGAATGACGGGCCGCGGTGAAAATGCCGCGTTCCTTTATCTACGCTAAACACTCGTCCGGAGCGAGAACGCTTCCTATCCATAAACTACACATGCACACTTCGCGTTCTTATCATAAGGAAATAAATTATTTGTCAACATTTTATATATCTTAATTTCAATATAAATTTACTTCAGAACTGCAGTGTCAACATTTACTAGTTCTTTCTCACCAACAAGTTTACTTTTGTCCGCTGCCAATTTCTCTTTTTTGGGACATTGCAGACATTTTGAAATTAGTATTTCCTTATATATTCAACTACATTTAAAGCTATAGCGGGAGTGAAAAAAAAATTATTTCAGAAGTTAAATATTAACATTTCATCCCGCGTCTAAATTTGAACAAATGTACAGGAAAACGTACACCCCTCAAACATAGCCTTCTTAAATCTTGCTTTTATTCCTTATTTAGTTCTACACGTATGTATTATGTAAAGCAAGTTTTAAAGCGAACGAGCCCGGTGTGTATAAAGGATATGGGATGAGTTTATGTGAAAGTTCGTACATTTACTGACATCCTGTGCATTAGTGTTGAACCCGAAGAGATACAGCGGGAAAGAAAGTTTACAACCCAAAGTGTGAGAAACGAACAGATATGAAAAAGACTTGTAGCGGATCTGAGTTTTTATAACATAGAAGTGCATTTATTTCAAGCCCTGATTGTTATAAAATCAGTTTCTTATTACATTTGAAGTTCATTTACTTGCTGCCAGTCATTTATTTTTTTTTAGTACTTTTCATGTTTAGATATGGTTGATACATTCCACATGTTTTTGTATTAAACAGGAAGTGTCATACTTGTTGTCAAGCTCTCCTAAGTGAATAAGATACATGTTTCCTGATTGGATTCTTTGGTTTTGATTGGCTTAAGTTGGTGAATAGAATTCGGGGTATATAAGGCCGTGTTTGACCAGTTTTACTCACTTAGGAACTGACCTCAAGGTTAGTAGTTTCTTCTCTTATTCTGAGCAAATAAATCTCAAGGTTTTAAAGCTCTGAATAGTTCTAGCATGAAATAAGCATGATTTTTGTAGGAGTTAGGGACTGCTAAAAAGCTCAAGGTTAACAGCAAGTGTTTAGTATTATTTTGATAAGATATTACTAGAGTTAATAATGTAGCTTTGCAGTTTGTTAGGTTCTCCTTACCAAGTCCTGTTTCAGGGTGTTGTAGTCAGTAGTATGAAGTTTTATACTTAGTGTATATATTTTTCAGGGTCAATCATTTTTGTATAGTTTATCTTTAAAAGTTATACTCTACGCAAGTCAAGATGTAGCTCGTTCCCTTTCTATTTTTACAAGTTTTTATTTTTAACTCCTTCACAGTTCCTTACAGATTTTTCTCATACTATTGAGTCCTTTTTGTTAATTTACTCAGTTAATTCATACTTAATACTCTGGATATTCCATTTTTGTTGATTTATTTCAATTTTGATACTACTTTACACGTTGTTATTTTTGTATGTAATTTGTTATCAATTACACGATAAATCAACCTTATATCGTTAATAAACTGTAAACTCCTAACTGGTGCGTTCATCCCGATGTGTTGAGTTCAGGAATTACCTTACCTGGGTTGAAAATTTTACTAGAGCCAGTGTACCGAGTTTTTAGGCATTCGATCACCTGAGTTACTGTCCCTGTTATACTGGTTCCGGTTACAGACTTAACGGACAATTTAGGCTTGAATGGAATTAAAAGGTCATCTCATTATTAATCTAAATGTTAAGATACAAGTATTTAGTTTAAAAAAAAAAATAAACTGATAAAAGTCCTTCCTATTTAGAATTGGAGTACTACAGTCACAAAATCTATGTAGATACTTAGAATATAATATTACAAACACAAGATGTTTAACTTGCTGATAATGGCCTAACAATCAGACAGCATTTGACCAAATGATAAGTTGTATTGACGAACTAAAGTTCATATGAATTGTAGTATTCAACATTATGTTTCTATATTATGCTTGTTAATATAATACTGGTCAATTGATTTCATCTTGCATCAGATTTAAATATCCCCCCTATGGCAATATCCATTTTTTTCGCGAATAGATTGTGACCGACTTAACATAAACGTTAGCTGACTGTGAATATTAGATCGTACATAAAATACTTCGACAATGCCTTTACAAGACGTAGCAAATCAATATCCATTGTGTAGGCACATTCACTGTTGCAGAAACCTGGTTGTCCTTCTGAAGATTACAGGGAGATCCGTATATACTATGATATTTTGCCCTACAAGTATGCCCTGAAACATTTCTCAACAAAATTGAAGCCTTGGTCCAATTTCAACAAACAACTGATCGCTAATTTTTTCCTTGATCAGGCGGTGAAACTGCTCATGCCTTGGTACTTATAGGTATAACTTATTGACGCATGGGAAACGTGAAAGTTGTCGTGTACATAACGTCAAGGTAGCGTGATACACTACTATACACGCGCTATATCCTGTGCACAAGATAGGAGGGAGTGTCGAATTCTGTTATGTACGATCTATTATTGCACAGTGTATACGATTAATGTTCAATCGGTCATAATATATTCGTGGCAACCCCATACCTTGGAATATACAAGATAATTCATAATAAAATGTTCCTCGTTTTTAATCTTATAAGATAACGTAACGTTATGTTAACAGTAAGACTGCATTATTGTTTGTCCATAATTTGTCGTTGTTACATCTTTTGTTGGGTGTCGTCACAAAGTCTTTTAATCCTATCTTTAAAGCTGACATGAATTAATAAATACGTACACCTTTCTCATCTTATCCGCCATATTTCTCTCAGGTAGCCTAATTCACTCTACCCGTATATACCCCAAATGTGATTGTCACACCTGAGTGATTTTTGTAGGTGGACTCGACCAGTGCACATCTCCGATAGTAATATATAGGGAATGAGAAACAAATAAAATAACAGATTAAAACATTATGCTTTGCTCAAATTTACAAAATATTGATTGTATACTAATGCAACATTCTGGAAGTTTAGATAAGTTAGACAAAAATACAAAAAAAACAAAAAACTTTTCTTGCATACTTGCAAATGCATGCAAGTATTTGCATTTTCTAATAAAATAAATGCGGGTAAATCATTTGCCAATTACATACTGATAGAATGGAATAGGCAAAGAGCATAAAATATATTATTTATATCACTTCCTGCAAAATAAAGGTGCATGCTATATGCATAACATGCAATGCACAAGGTATAACCGCCAAAAAAAAGTATCAAATACGGGCGTCTATTCAACAGGTATCGGAGATGTGCACTTACCGAAAATATTAGATTCTCTTTCTTCTGATAAATCCACGAAACAAAATGATAAACTCCATTTGTATCTCGTTAGAACTTTACAACACGTTGTCATTCCATTATACAGACTGCGACACACTTCACCCGTGCCAAACAGGGTGTCTTCAATCAGGGGAGATGTCAGAGTCGAAAATTTTTCCTGCATTGAATGCTTGTCTGGTCGAGGTTTTGCAGTTTATAGAAATGGGGAATCTAATATTTGGTTGGATATATTGCGTGCACAATTCAAAATTTCTCGATGATCATATACAAACTTGGATATACAAATAAGGGAATAATGATCGAAAATATACATATGTGTGCAAATGCGTGTATTACATTTGCAATCCATAATAAACAGTTCATTACACAAAGACACATATGAAAGGAAATTTATAAACGAAAATATTGTTTTGTTGTCTCTTTTGGAACCACATAATTATTTACGGTCTCTGTATGTCCATATTCAGAGAGAGAGAGAGAGACCGTACTACTTCGATTTATAATATATCATTTCACAGAAGGAAAGAAAATTGACCACTTATATAAATGTAAGCTTACAAGCATTAAAAATTTCCAGCTATCTAAAAATTTGTGATTGACAATATATTGGAAACTTACAGGAGTTGATGCTTATAATTGAATTCATTACAAATTTTAAAAAAAGAATATTAGTTTGAACTGTGCGTGTAGAAAATACGGACTTTGTATGTTAGAATAATGGGAAAAAAGTAAATTGTCAAAAAAAGTGGGAAAAGCAGACCAGCCTTCCTGCCCACCCCAACCCCTTGTTTTCGTACCTGGAACAACATATCAATTCGTGTTGAAAGAAAGGTGCATATCTACATTTCATTAAATTCCAAAGGAGCTCGAATTTATGTGTTCCCCTGTTAATTATTTTGTATGCAAGATTCGTTCCCGAATTTAGAATCATGCTTTCAGTCAGAGCAGAAATGAATTCATTTTGAAGTACATCTAGTGTGAATGCAAATGTTGGATTCCTTCTTTTAATTTCATCAGACTCATTAGAAATCCCTCTCCCAAACTATGCAGCTTTGTTTTTATTGATATCTAAATCGGTATAAATAAATCCGGATATAAATTATCATAATGGTTTTTTTTTTCGTGATCATATAGATATTGATACTGATAATGAAAAAAGAAAATGTTTATACTCTTGCCTTTTGCATATCCTACTAATGCATTACAGTATATTGACATTGTATCATATCAAATAAAACCTCAACACGAATTTTACTGATTTATGCATACTAACATCTTATCGAATACATTTGAATTTGAAATTTCTACGTACAGCGGTATGGCCATTGCGCCAGATCTACGAAATGAAAATATTTATGAATAAATTACACTCAAGCCTCAAAGTAATCATTATGGCATGTTACAGAAACGTTAAAACACACAAATGCTATAGTCCTGCAATGCATGCATGCGATTTTTCTGAATACATGTATTTATGTATTCATGAATGAAGTTCCTACGCTTGAAAATATCTTGGTCTTTATTGCATTTTGTTTTGTGATTTTGGTTTACCATTCCTTACACTGTGTAAATGAAGGAAAACTTGGTAAAGGGTGCAATTCTACATGCACCATACAATTAGTATACATGCATGTGTTTCAAAGCAAAATGTACATGTAATAACCAGACATGTATCGTCATTTTTCATGGGGGGGCGGGGGGGGGGGGTAGAACAGGGGAAAAAATGGAAAATTGGATTCTTCAAAATATCTTGCCATTCAAAATAATTATTAAAAAAGATGAACGAAAACAGCAATAAAATAAAACAAAACACCCAAACAAACCAAGATGTTTTGTCCGATGTTCAAAGTCCTAATGTGGGGGTGAAGGGTTAAAGAGTCTTTTACTTTGGCTACCTCAATAATTTCCCCCTACACTTCATTTTCTTCAATCGTTGGGGGTCGGATGGGGTGGTTAGTCCTCTACTAAGAGTGCCTCATATCTTCATTTTCTTAATTGGTGGTGGTGTGTGTCTTTTACTATTATATCAGAACTTTCAAGCTGGGGTAAGTGGGGGAGGGGTTGTCACTCAATGTATCTTTTATTTGCATTACAAACTAACAAAAAATGGATATTGTTATTAAAGGTGGGTGACAGACACTCTTGTACTCTCCCCTTGATGTTTGATAACGACGCATAATATGATAAACTCGATTATTACATTTTGCGTTAGTACAATTTGCGTCGAGTTCGACGCAGAATGTAATAACGCAAAATGGCGTAGATATATAAGATCTATTGAGCGCCAAATTAGCATAAAATGAAGTAATTGAAAATAACATTATTTAAAAATGTTTAATTTTTAATTATTGCGTGCTTTAAATGAATCAAATAAATCTGTATTATCAATTAATGAGAGCAATATTGAGTTACTAGCTATAGTACTGTTCTCTTTTTATTGAATTAGCAATATCATTTGTCTTAATAAGAGCACGATTGTTACAAGATCATCGGTTCTCTCTCTCTCTCGTTGCTCTCTCTCTCTCTCTCTCTCTCTCTCTCTCTCTCTCTCATCCCATACACTCGTACAGTGTTGTATATGCAAATTTATGTTCCTAAATTATGTCCTGATTTATAAATCGGCAATACTCTGACCAGTAAATCATATGGTATAAGGATTCATGCACAATACAGGGTAAATATTATACTCTGATACTTCCCCTGATTGAAGATAGCTGATCGGCACGGGCTAAGTGTGTCGCAGTCTGTACAATGGACAATGTTGTTTACTGTTGGAATGCAAATAGAGTTTATCGTTTTGTTTCATGGATTATGCAAATAAATGGAGTTTTACTACTACTTAGAGTATTTTCGACAAGTGTACACGTACATCTGGGGTCCTTTACAGATATTACGAGTAGGCCCAGGTAAATAGTCGTCCGCATTCGATGCATTTTCATGGCGAGCATACATGCCATTTTCATAAGTATAGTGGTATTTATGTCTTTGCCTTTTACTTGAAGTAATTGTAATTGGTATAGATCGTATAATCTTTGCTTATTCCATTTTATCAATAGATAAAAGATGAAATATTTGACCGCATATTTGTATAGTTTTGACATATTTACTGCAAATGTACGCACGTTCACGTAAAGAAAAGGCATTCTATATATATTTATCCAAATATATATATTTAGAATGATTTACTACTGTACAATATGTTTATTATAATTTTGAGCACTGCATGGTGTTTCAAAACGTGATTTCATTTCTTCTTGATGTCCTATAAATTAGTATCGGAGATGTACGTGTTACCTGTCGAAACTACCCGCACAGGTAAATCGAAGACACTGATGTGAAGTGAGGCGTAGCAAAGCTCGTCCCCTTATATACCATGCGAACCCTGATATATATAACAATAGAAATTCCAACTAATATGGCGGATTAGCAGAGAAATATGGCGGACATATAGAATTATACTATATTTATTAATTCATGTCAGCTTTAAATAGCACCGATCGGTATTTACCTAAGTATACTAAAAATAGAATGACCCCATGATGCAACGCGCCGATGCGGACAAACAATCGCAGTTGATCGTGTTACAGTGTATAACATCAACATGGACGAAAACAAAGAATGCTTGATGAAGAAGAAGGGTGCCACAAAACACTGTGCTTATGGAACATGCAATAGTGACTCAAGATACGCACATAGAAAAGAGATGGGGTTTTTTTTTTTCTTCATTCGATTTCCTACTAAGCACAAACATTTAGAGAAATGTGCTCGTTGGGTCCAGGCATGCCGCAGGCAAAACTTCACCCTTGAGAACGTAAAAAAGGACACATATATCTGCAGTCTACACTTCGTCGGCGGAAAAGGACCAAGTAGTGAATACCCTGATCCTGTCCCAGCAACCACAACTAAATCCGAAGTTGATTAAACTTTTAATACTTTACAGAATGGTAATTTGCATGACAATGAATTATTACCTTAATTTACTACTGAAAAGTGTCGCATGCATTCGAAATTATTTTTGTAACTTTTTCACTGATATTTTTATATTAATATAGATGGAAAGACTGGAAAGAAAACGAAGAAGGCCTGCTGTACGTAGAAAAATTCATATCTCCCCTTCAGAATCGCACAATCTATCGGAATGCACGCAGGTCGAAGAGGGCACACTTCCCGCAGAGCAATTCCATGTAGCCAATATATTGTTATCTCTTAATCCCGTAAGTATTTAATTTTGTATAAATGTAAACAGTCAGCTCGTGTGTTAATATGTGGCAAGATAGTCAAAAGTAGCTCATTAATTCATATTTGATTGTCTTCATAGTTCCATTTTCGTTATCAACATATGATTTTAACTTGCACTGATATCTAATTAATATTTCAATTTCCACAATTTTAAGGAGCCCCCTTCAACGGTAACATCAGCAACATCAAGTAAGAAGCGGACTTACGATGATGCATTTGGGGGGAAATGTGACAAAGACACACAAACACCCCCATTAGTATGACGCTGAAAGATTCCCTTGCTTTCAAAGTAGACAATTATCAATTAAAAACAAATGTAGAAGATTTACAGAACGAAATAACCCGCAAGAGAGATGAACATCATTTTTCGATTGAGAGTATCGAAGATGATGACGAGAAAATGAATTTTTATACTGGGTTGACATCATCTTCACAAGTCAAGGGTTATTGATTCGTTACCTCGCACTAACCCTTGACATCAGTCGCTATTTAAAAGTTGGGCTCGAGAAGAAGCACATGATTGGTTTGCAGCCTGAAGCCTGAAGCTGCAAACCAATCAGACAACGGCTTTTATAATCGGTCCAAAACAAAACTAAACAGTAAACACGCATGGCGACGGCATTATGGTGTAGAATTTGTGGCCAATTAGTACAAGACAGATACCGTCGATTGATTTTCGGGGGTTCGTTTTGCTTGAAGAAACAATTAGACGAGGTTTTGGGGTATGAGCCAAATGAAAATGATGGATTGTCGAAGTACGTTTGTCGACTATGTTTTAACAAATTAAACAAATTGTCCAAAATAATGGGAACAACTTCGTAAGATAGCGATTTACCACTGCCGGTTTTAGTCCCAATAAAAACATCTTTTCCTTCTCTGATACATGATATCGAAAGCTTTTGGTTTTCAGTCAAACGATCGATTTGATGTTTTTCACATATCTTTTCGTCAACGGACGCCATTTTTTACTTTCTGTTTATTCCCTTACCAAACTTTCATCTGAAACAAGAAATCCCATTGGCTGATTAATTTTAGTGTATTGCGTCATCCTTCTTCTCGAGCCCAACTTTTAAATAGCGACTGGTGTCAAGGGTTAGTGAGAGGTAACGTATCAATAACCCTTGACTTGTGAAGATGGGTTGACATATATGCAGTTTATGTGCCTTTGGAGATTCCTTGGACCAGCAACAAGAAATCTCTCA
The DNA here is from genome assembly GCF_947568905.1 of Ostrea edulis. Classification (NCBI taxonomy): domain Eukaryota; kingdom Metazoa; phylum Mollusca; class Bivalvia; order Ostreida; family Ostreidae; genus Ostrea; species Ostrea edulis. The sequence continues at coordinate 5,074,726 of NC_079171.1, read as the reverse complement.
AGACTTAGCAACCCAAGAAAAAATGAAACGACACCTACAAAGTCGAAGGGTCCAAAGAGAAAACTCTCACCTAAGAACGAACTGTTTTTAACATTAATTAGAATGCGTTTAGGTCTTTTAAACAAGGACTTGGCATTTCGGTTTAATATAGTGGCCACAACTGTAAATGACATAGTTACAACATGGGTTCAATTTATGTATCGTCAATTTAATAAACTGAGAGGCCCAATGTTTGCTTCCAGGAAAAAGACCAAAAAACATTTACCAAAGAGTTTTAGAAAGTTTAGAAATGTACGTGTTATACTCGATGCTACAGAATTCTTCACACAAGCGCCCAGGAACTATGAGCAACAAGGAAACATGTACTCTTCCTACAAGAATCACTGCACATGCAAAGTTTTAATCGGTATAACACCCTCTGGTGCAATATCGTTTGTTTCTGATGTATATGAGGGTTCGATATCAGATAAAGATATTTTTAAGAAAAGCGAGATATTGGATAATGGGGATTTAGTCATGGTAGACAGAGGATTCAATATTCGTGATCTTCTATTGAAAAAGGGTGCAGATATTGTCATCCCCCCTTTTCTAGGAAACAGACCCAGTCTCACACCCAAGGAGGAGGCACAGACGAAAGTTATTGCCAAGTTACGCATTCATGTTGAACGCGTTATAGAGCGCATGAAAAAATTCAAGATACTGAAGAAGACTGTACCTCTAAATACTTTACCAACATTTTCACAAACTGTGTTTGTAGTTGCTTGTCTGGTGAATTTCCAGAAGCCCATTGTGAAATAAATATTTTATTTAAATATATACATTTTATATATTTATTCGCCAATCAAGGGCCCTCAGGGGGCATATACAATTATTACATCACCTTTTACTGCACTGTTTCCGTATTATTAAGATATTGAATCTTCATGTCTACGCGAAATATGAACAAACATTTCAGTATCAAGTTTTTCTTCATTTTGATATTTAAATTTGACTGCCTCAAGTTCTCGAGGGATCCTCATCATGAAATATTCAGGAATAACATACTCTTTATGAAAACACTCTAGTTTAGGATACACGTGACTCCAAAATGTTGGGTCGAAAGGAATTCTTTCTACTGAAATACCACGAGGAGACCACACAACGAAATCACATACTTGTTTTGCAGAAATTGCTAGCTGCATTTGCACTTGAAAATAGTATTTATGATTTCTCTTTAATTTGAGCGTACAATCTTCCTTCAACGAGCAGAAAAAGTTATTTTGTTGTTTTTTGCTCCAGTTTTTCAGTGCCTCATTTGGCGAGGTATATTTCAGGGAATAGGGGCATTTTATCTCCACAAGACCAGTTGCTTTGGAGGCTCTATCCTCAGATATTCCGTCTGGACTACATCCTAGGCATGGATAGTGTGGGTTGACCCACAACCCAGTTGTTTCAACATTGTATAGTGGATTACAGTTCTTGTATTTTGCCAATGCATTGCCCTCATTTTCTTTACCATATATTAAAGCGGGTGTCTCGGGGGAGTCTGTCCACAACAGTCTACTGACCATACCCGTGTAGCCACTTCTTAGACATGTTACGTCTTTGGCAATCGATGCCGTTATTCTACATCGTCTTTGCAGCATCCACTCTGTTGAGTCGGACTGTCCACTTGTGTGGGTTTTTTTTTTTACACGAATGGTGTTTCCTTCCCTGCGCATTGGAGTTTTAAATTTTGTAGGAATTGTTCGCATTGTGACTTCAAAATTTCTGTACCATAGTTGTCTACAGAAAAATTGTCATACTCATAATCCAAGAGATTTGTCCATCCACATTCCTTTCCTATCGAATTGAGGTCGGAAAGAAAATTATTAATGTCTTCCTTTGAAGCTGTGTCCGATCTCAAAGTCAGTGGCCTAGGATCACTTCTCAATAGGTTCTCTCCAGATACACGTACTTTCTTCAGCTCCTTTTTCATAGACGGATATGTTTTTGCATAGACAGCAGTCGGATTTTTATTTTGACGTCTGCCTTTATTCCAACCACACAGCTTTTCAGTACATGTGGGGACATCATTTTCAAATTCTTGAATGAAATCGTCAATGGCAAATAGAACAGCAACAACATGCGCACATCTGCCAAGCCCCGCAGCGT